>NW_020175468.1:1482443-1494699 GCF_003031525.2 Neophocaena asiaeorientalis asiaeorientalis
GGGATTTCTGCAGCATTTGCTGGTCGCCCCGGGGGAGGGGCACGTGGCCCTGGAAGGGGGGGTCCCGAAACACCTGGGTGTACCCCAACCTCGCCCACCGATCCCCCGAGCGTGGGGATGGTTTACCCACTCCATGGTCCCTAAGGACTTAGGACTCCGCGGCTTCTCGAGGTCCCAGACATTATTCCTCTCCCCTGCAGCGCCTTGGGACCCCGGCATCTCTTAACCCCCTCCACCTCCAAAAAAAATTCCCATCTCCGCAGCCGGGAGAGGTATTAGGGACTTCAATTCCCATCAGTCCCTGCAGAGCCTGGTCTATGAAGCCGCAGCAACGCGAGCGCAAGGCCTGCCGGGAATTGTAGTCTTTAAGCCGCCCCCGCCCCCCCGGAGCTGGGGACCCGGAGGTGGGAAGGGGTGGCTGGACTTCTCGGGGGTCGCCTGGGGTCGAGCAGCTGGCCCGAGTAGGACAAGATGTGCGGCTCGGACTGAGCTTTTTCTCACGGCCACGACCCCCAGATCCAGCACGCCCTCCCACCATCTGGCTCGTAGGGACAGGCCCGCAGACCCGTGTCCACCCTACAACCCCCATGGGCTACCGCCAGCCGCCGCCTCGGCTGCCATCCAGGACACGGCAGGGATAAGCGCAGGTGAGTCTGATATGCCTGTCTCGGAGTCCTGGCCTTCTGCAGCACCCCACGACACCTGTCCATCTGTGAGCCCTGATCTGTCTGTCCCTAATTTCTCCAGCACCCTCCTTCCAGTCCATCTCTGATGTCTAGTTGCAAACCATGTGTCGCTAATTCCCCTTCTCCCCACAGCCACCTATTTCTCCTGGTCCCCTCTCTTTTATGCGCCCCCCCACCAATCGAACCTTCCTTCTGCACCCATGTCTGTCTGCCCAGTCCTTCTCTGTATCCTTGTGTCCATCTGTGATCTCTGGCCGTTATGTTTCTGTCCTTTATTTCTGCACCCCATCCATCCTCTTGTCCATTGTTTGTCTCTCAAAGATATTTCTGTCCATGCTCCTTCCTGGCGCTTATCACTGCCCCTACGTCCACCCATCTCTCACACTCCCATGAATCACACACCAGCTTATTCTTTATGGTTTGTCCATCCCGCGTCTCGATCCTTAACTTTCCGTCTGTCTGTTCATCTGTCCCTCTCTTCTGGGCCCCAGTTTGCCCTTCCCATTATCTCTGTCTCCCCTCCCCTTAACTCTCCCTCTCTCAACTTGGCCCTTATCTCTGCATTTTTCATCTCCATCCCTCCCCAGCCAGCACCACACATAATCATCTCTTATCTTTCTACCCCCATCCATCTCTCTCTCTCTCCCGCTCTCTCCCTGTCTACACCTTCCTGTTCCCTGGATCTACCAAGCCCTGTCCCACCCTGGGCCATTGCTCACGCTATTCCTGCTGCTTTGAATGCCTTTCCTCACTCCAGCCCCACTGCCCGCTGCCCATGGCTGGCTCCATCTCATCCTTCAGATTTCAGAGAGCTCCCCCGACTGCCCACCTCCAGGTCCCCTTGTGACACATCCTCCAACTATTTCTTTTAGAGCACTTCTCACAGTCTGAGGGCTATGTGTTTCTGTGTGCGTGTTTGTTTATGTGTGTTTGTTGATGTGTTTACTCTTTGTCTCCCCTCATTGCATTGTGACACCAAGAAGCTGGAGACCGCGTGGGGTTTGTTCCCTGCTGGATCTGCAGCAGCTGGCACAGTGCCTCTCACGTAGTTGGTGCTCAGTGAATATTTGTTGAATGCACGAATGAGAAATGGTTGTTCCGTTGTCTCTCCCTCCCGAAATTCTGTCCCTGCATCTGTGCAACCCTAATCTTTGTCTCCATGTCTGTCCACCCCTTTATTTATGCATCCTTAATCTCTGCCCCTTGGCTGGCCTTCCCAGTCTCTTCCTCCTTGTCCATTTGCCCCTAATTTCTTTTCCCTTGTCCAGTCCTCCCCTAATCTCCATCCCCTTGTCCATCCACTCCCAATCGCTGTCCCCTTGCCTATCCTTTTTCTGTCTCTTTCCGCCCTTTATCCACCCCTCTCCCCCATTCCATTCCCTATCTGCACTCTTGCCCAGCCCCTCCCAAGAACAGGACCCGCTGGCCACCATGTCAGGAGACTACGAGGATGACCTCTGCCGTCGGGCACTCATCCTGGTCTCGGACCTCTGTGCGCGGGTCCGAGATGCCGACACCAGTGACAGGTGCCAAGAGTTCAACGACCTGCGAATCAGAGGCTATCCCCGGGGCCCCGATGCAGGTCAGCATCCCCAGCCGTCTTGGCCAGCCCCCTGCTTCCACTATAGCCAGGAGTTTTAGAGATTCAGAACAGCCCTGCTCAGCTTCCTGTTCCTTATGGGGCCGGTCCCTCTTATAGTCTTGCCTCCATCCTGCCTGTTGCTGGTCCCTCAAACCTCTGATCTAAGAATAAGGAGCTCTGTGGTCCGTGTGACCTGTGACCTTTTGGATTTTGCCCTGTGGGCCTCCTGTCCACCCTCCCTCACCACCACTCCACTGCTGCCACACATCCCCTTCAGGTATCTTTGTGCATTTCACATAGTGCTTAGAAGCTCAGGCTCTTAAGTCAGTCTGTCTGACTTGTCTGGGTTCAAATCCCACCTCCCCCACTTACGAAATGAATGGCTTCTTCTGTGCCTCGATTTCCTCATCTGGAAAATGGGGATCATAAAAGTGACTACTTCATGGGGCATCTGAGAGACTCAAATGATATAACACATGTGAAGTGCTAAGAACAAGCTGGGCGCACAGTGGTCATTCAATATATGTTGAATGGAATATACTTACTGAGCACCAACTGTGTACCAGACAGTATACAAGATCCACTACCCTTTGTGGTACATATAATCCCTATTTTCTCTTTTTTTTTAATTTTATTTTTTAATTGAAGTATAGTTGGTTTACAGTCATTCAGCAAAGTGATTCATATATATTCTTTTTCAGATTCTTTCCCATTATAGGTTATTACGAAATACTAAATATAGTTATAATCCCTATTTTCAATGGGGGAAACTGAGGTTCAGAAGGTGGAGTGATGGGCTCCAGGTAACCCAGCTAGGAATCAGCAGGGTTCTGAGAGCTAGGGAGTATCGTGATTGCCCTCATCCAGATGAAGAACCTTCAGGAAGCAGGAGGTGGGAGGTTACAATGACAGTCACACTTGCTGAGTGCCAGGGCGGGGCTCAGCATCTCGAGTGCAGGATGTCTATGGGACAGTGACGAGGAACGAGGCCCAGAGACCTGAAGCAGCTCGCTCAGAATCTCACAGCCTGTATGCAGGAGAGCCAGATTTTGACCCCAGGGAGTCTGGTACACTACTGCAATTGTGAGTCATGGGGGGAATCCCAAGACCACCCTCAGGTTCAATGATTTCTAGGACTCACAAAACTCAGAAAAGCTGTTATACGCATGGCTACATTTCATGACAGCAAAAGGATGGAGATTAAACTCAGCAAAGGGAGAAGAGGCATAAGGTAAGGTGCAGGAGAGACCAGGCATGAGCCTCCAGTTGTCCTGTCCTGATGGAGTCACGCAGACAGCCCTTAACTCTCCCAGCAACAATGTGTGACAACATGCACAGGGTAGGGCCCGCTCGGGAAGCTCGCCAGAGCCTCTGTGTCCAGGGTTTTTACTGGGGCTCTGTCATGCAGACATGGCTGACTGTCCATGTGGCTGAACTTGGTCTTAGCCCCTCCAAGGGTCAAGCTCATAACACTTGGCCCAAAGACCCCAGCATCAATCACATTGTTACACAGACTATCTGATGTGGCCCAAGTTTCTCAGGTAAATAAAAACACTCGGGCAGGACATTCCAAGGGCTTAGAGGTTCACCCCAGGAGCTGATCCAGGGCCAAATGTTTCTTTGGGCAAAAAGGTTAGTATTTTACTGCATTACACTGCCTTGCACAACCCAAAGGGCTCCCCAGTGCAGGCAGACAGGAATGAGAAGTCTGCCAGAGTCTGGAGGATTGATGTTTTGACTTGGAGAGGGTCTGGGCCAGGCTGACAGTGGGGGAAAGCATCTGTTCAATTCTTCTCCCCATTCTCTTCCAAAATGGCCCCCTTTCCTCAATTCTTTCCATGTTCAGGAGGCCAGAAAGTCCTCGCTCCGGTTTCTAACAGGCCCCCAGAACGCACCCTAAGGGATTGGAGGTGGGGTGGGAAACTCAGAGTTCTGCCACTGCCCGCCATGTGGGCCTGCAGGGTCACGTCCTCTCTCTCAGACACTCAGTTTCCTTATTTGTAAACTAGGATCAATCATCCTTAGGTTACATAGTATCCCGAGGACTAACACCATGGGCCACTGACTTAGATTCCCTGGGCAACTCAGGACTAGAGGGCATCCCCCTTGCCACCAAGAGCTCCCTGAAGTGACACAGCCCTTCCACCCAGCTGAGCTTGTTGCCAATGGTTTAGTTACCTGCTACTCCCCCTGCCCCCCATAATCCATGGTCTGTACAGAGCAGGAATTTCCCCTGTGTTCCACCTCACTGAGACCCGGAAGTCAACCCCAAATAAATTCACATTTCCTTGAAAAACCCCACTCCTGGTACCAATTACTAAGTGAACCCGAAACCTTCAGTTCAAGATCTGGGCTGTCCTTGGGTTTCTCTGAAAGGCATATCAGCACATAGGAGGCATTCAGAATGTGTTAGCTGCAGTGGCGGTGATGTTGGATACACGTGGCAGCAGCAATAAGATTTATTATTCTAACAAAAATTCATGTTCGAACTACCACTTATTGGGAAATATTGAGGTGTGGTAGCATAATGGTGAAGACGGTAAAGCCAGGCGCCCAGACTTGAATCCTGACTCCCCTGCTCCAGCTCTAGGACTCTGTGTCTTTGGTAACTTCGTGTCTCTTGGCCTCAGTTTCCTTTTGTGGAAAATAACAACGGGCATAACAATGTTGCCAACCTCCTAGCGTGCCTGTCAGGCATAAGGAAGTGAATGCGTATAAAGCACTTATGTGTCCGGAACACAGTAACCTCTCACGAAATGTTTGCCATTATCTCCCCCAGCTTGCTCGGCACACCATTTACTCCCTGCATTCCTTAAAAGCACTATGAGAGGCAGAACTGATTTTTCCCATTTGTCAGATGGGGACTGTCAGGCTCAGAGAGGTTAAGATATGTTCCCAAAGCCACACAGCAAGCTGGGATTTGAACCCTGACCTGCCTAACTGTGCCACGCAGTCTCCTTTCTCCTTGATCAACTCTTAGCATTTTAGGGAACCTTCGTCCTGCCTCGGATGGTGTATTCCCTTACAGAGAGTCACTGTGGGCTAGCAATCAAGAGGATAAAAAGATTAAAATCCGAAGACAGACTGCCGGCTCAAATCCCAGATCTGTCATTGACTACCTGTGCAGCCTTACACAAGTCACTCAACCTCTCGGGTTCCTCATCTTAAAAATGGTTAGATAGAAACACCGACCTTCAGTAGTCGTGGAGTTTATACTAAGTATTATATGTAGAGTGCTTAGGACGGTGTGTGGCAAATACTAAAGGTTAGCTCTTGGGGACAGCAATGGGAGGATAAACTCTGACCCCGCCCTGACCCCTGACCTTTGTCCTCACTCTCTCCAGACATCTCCGTGAGCCTGCTGTCGGTCATCGTGACGTTCTGTGGCATTGTCCTTCTGGGTGTCTCCCTCTTCGTGTCCTGGAAGCTGTGCTGGGTGCCCTGGAGGGACAAGGGAGGCTCAGCAGTGGGCGGTGGCCCCCTGCGCAAAGACCTAGGCCCTGGGGTCGGGCTGGCAGGCCTGGTAGGCGGCGGTGGGCACCACCTAGGGGCTGGCCTGGGTGGCCATCCCCTGCTGGGGGGCCCACACCACCATGCCCACACTGCCCACCATCCGCCCTTCGCTGAGCTGCTGGAGCCGGGCAGCCTAGGGGGGTCAGACCCCCCAGAGCCCTCCTACTTGGACATGGACTCGTATCCAGAGGCTGCAGCTGCTGTAGTAGCCGCTGGGGTCAAACCGAGCCAGACATCTCCTGAGCTGCCCTCTGAGGGCGGCGCAGGCTCTGGGCTTCTCCTGCTTCCCCCCAGTGGTGGGGGCCTGCCCAGTGCCCAGTCGCATCAGCAGGTCACAAGCCTGGCACCCACCACCAGGTGAGACAGGCTACTGGGCTGGGGGTCCACTCTGAACTTCTGTTCTTCTTATGTGTCTCTTTCCCGTCTATGGCTCTCATGAGTCCTGGGGAAGGAGGGAGCTTGGGGTGTGGATTCCTGAATCCTGGGCAAAGAGGAGGCTAGGGATCCAGACTCCTGAGTTGGAGGGAGAAGGGGGCCAGAGGTCTAGGTTCTTGGATCCAGAGGAAGGAGGAGGCCGAGGACAGGACTCTGGGATCAGGAAGGTGGAAGAGAATGGAGGTTAGACCCCTGAGTCCCTGAGGCACAGAGCAATTCATCTCTTTCTCCCTAAGCCTGGACTGGTGGTGGGACCTGCAGTTCATCCATCCATTGTTCATCATTCTGTACATGTACACTGAGCACCTAATATGAGCTAGAGCTGAGCTGGGTGTTGGAAAAGAATAGAGGCGAGCACGGCAGACACACCCTACCCTCACGTCACTCACAATCCAGGGGAAGTGGGTCCCCAAGTCAGCTGTCCCTATCCAGCCAGGCCAGGGCTGCAGTAAAGCAGCCTAGGGGACGTGGGCAGGACCAGATCACACAGGGTCTTGAGTGCTGGACTGAGGGGGTGGGACCTTGTCCTAGGGCACTGGGGAGCCACAAAGGGCTGTGAGCAGAGGAGGTCAGCTCTGGGTACAAAGACCTCTCTGGGGCCACATAGGGGACAGACTGGAGAGACAGATTGGATACCAAGAGTCCAGGCAGGAGACGACAAGGCTGAACTGGGGATGGTGGAGGAGGAGATGAGGTAGAGAGAGTCAGGGCGCCGGGAGTCAGGGATGGAACTGGGGGGCTGACAGCTGTGGGTAGAAGGGGGTGGGAGGAGGTAAGGACAGCACCCAGGGGTCTGGCCTGGTGGTTGATTGGATGAATGGTGGGGCCGTCAGAGGATCTAGGAAGAGCAGTGGGTTTGAGGGAGACCCTGAGCTTATCTGGGTCTTGTTGAATGGGAGGGGCCCGGGGGAGCATCCGGGGAAAACTACCTCGGGGAAAACTACCTCGGGGAAGGATTGTCTTGGGCTCCAGAGGTTCATAGGTGGTTCCTGTCCAGTGGGCTGGCCAAGGGCTCATGGAAGATATAGTTTGAGGTCTCTGGGGAGGCCTTCCAGAGGTTGATGGATACACCAGTCTGAGTTCCTCCTTCCCCCATTATACAGATGAAGAAACTGAGGCCCAGAGGGTGTTAATGACCTCCTCAAAGTCACTCTGGGAGCAGGGAATGGCCCTTCAGTAGCTGAAGGCATCTCACCCGGCATCCCTTTCCACGGCTTGGTGCCCTCCCACTTCCCCCAGCCTCATGCCTGCCTCTCAGCGCATCTGGGGCTACCATGTCCAGTCATGACTGCCCATCACTAGGGGCCCGGGTGTGATGGTCCATGTGGGAGAGGATGGACGAGCAGGGACCACAGGGATGGGGAAATTCAGGAGATGGGAGGGAAAGGATTGCAGGGGAGAGAGGAGATGACGATGGCCTCAGCTGTCTGACCTGCAAATCTGGGTGGATTCTGGGGAACTGGGAGAGCGAGTGGGCTTGGGAGGAGGCACTGAGCCCAGCAGGGAACACGAGGGGTATGTGGTGTCTGATGGGCAGCTGAGGCTGTGGGCTGAACCAGGCTGGAGCTCAGAAGACAGATTTAGCAGACATCAGGCTGCTGATGGCCGTGGAAACCTGGGTCACAGCTGAGCTTGTCCAGGGAAAGCGTGTGAGTGAGATGGGGAGAAGATGGCAAAGATGGTTAAGGATAGACCTTTGGGCTTCCAGGGTGTTCTACAAACACAGACAGCCAGAAAAGGAAGTTGAGACAGAAAGAAAGGGGGAGCGATGGTCAGGTGGGAGAGCATGAGGCTGGGACTTAGGACGGGTTAGGGAGACTTGGAGAAGGGCAGGTGCAGGACCAGGGGGTCTGGGCTGTGTGAGGCCCCAGGGGTCCATAGAGAAGCTATTCTGGGTCACCCCCTGAGGTCAGAAGGAGGCTTCTAGAGGCTGGTGCAAGCCCAGGTCTGGGGTGGAGCTAGCTTAGAAAAGGGGATAGGTCACCCTCCTCACACAGATGGGGAAACTGTGGCTCAGAGAATTCAAGTGCCTCGCTCAAGGTCACAGTGGGCAACGGTGGGGATCTGTGGACGCCTGGCAATGGGGTTTGGGGAAGAGGCAGGGAGGAGCCTCCCAGGTCTTCAGATGCAGCAAAGATCGGAGCCACTGACTCCACCTTGTCTTCCCCACCCCGCAGGTACCCGGCCCTGCCGCGGCCCCTCACCCAACAGACCCTGAGCTCCCAGCCGGATGCGGGCAGTGAGGAGCGGCCGCCCGCCCTACCCTTACCCTTACCAGGCGGTGAGGAAAAAGCCAAGCTCATCGGACAGATCAAGCCGGAGTTGTACCAGGGCACTGGACCCGGCGGCCGGCGGGGCGGCGGGGCCCCAGGTTCCGGAGAGGCCGGCGCGGGGGCGCCCTGCGGCCGCATCAGCTTCGCCCTGAGGTACCTCTACGGCTCCGACCAGCTGGTGGTGCGTATCCTGCAGGCCTTGGACCTCCCGGCCAAGGACTCCAATGGCTTCTCAGACCCCTACGTCAAGATCTACCTGCTGCCTGACCGCAAGAAAAAGTTTCAGACCAAGGTCCGGAGTGGTGGGCTGGACATCCGGGTCCCAGGGAGGAGGGGCTGGGGGCCGGGACTCCTGGGTCTGAGGGAGGAGGGGCTGGGGGCCTGGACTCTGGGTCTGAGGGAGGAGGGATTAGGGGCGGGGACTCCTGGGTCTGAGGTGGGAGGGGCCGGGGGCCTGGATCCTGGGTCTGAGGGGGGAGGGGCTGGGGTTCCAGCCTCCTGGGTCTGAGGAAGGAGGGGGTAGGGGTCCAGACATCTGGGTCCCGGGCAGGAGGGGCTGGTGGGCATAGTGTCTGTCTCCCTTCGTCGCCCACCCCCTCTAGGTACACAGGAAGACCCTGAACCCCGTGTTCAATGAGACATTTCAGTTCTCCGTGCCCCTGGCTGAGCTGGCCCAGCGCAAACTGCACTTCAGCGTCTATGACTTTGACCGCTTCTCCCGGCACGACCTCATCGGCCAGGTGGTTCTGGACAACCTCCTCGAGCTGGCTGAGCGGCCCCCTGGCCGCCCGCTGTGGAGGGACGTCGTGGAGGGCGGCTCGGTCAGTGGCTGCTGCATCCCCCATCCCGGGGACCTGGGACCCCTCAGTTTGCCGTCTCCTTGCCCCCCACTTCATAACCTTGTAACTCCTTGATCCTGGAGTTTTCTGTTTAGCTTTATTTTGTTGTAAGATATTGCAAACGTACAAGCAAGAATAGAGACCGATATAATGGACCCCCATTCCCCATCCGCACTTTGTCAACTATTAATATCATAACTGGGCCCCAGGTTTCCCAACTTCTGACACCAGCACCTCACCCCCCCCCCACCCCGTTGACATCTGATGGTAACCATTGAGAAAACTATAATAGACGCCCATATACCCACCGGCCAGCTTTGTCAAACTTCCATGCCATGACCCCCTGACTTCTGCCCGCTGGCCCTAGATTCCTGACCCTCCAACTTCCCAAGCCCAAAGTTCTTGGCTTTTGTTTTCCCAACTTCCTTCCCCTCACAACCTCCCAATTTTCCAATTCCCAGACTTCCTGAACTCCCCCAACCCCTCTGAACTCTGAACATTTTGTTTCAAACCCCTGACTTTCAGACTCTCGAATATAATCTAATCCTCTGTCTCTTCATGGTCTCCGCTAGAATCCTGATAGCCTGATGCCCCAAGCCTCGGACATACTGGGATCCCCAGTATCCTGACATCTCCCCAATTCCCCCAACACCCCCCATGGGCCCCTTCCTCATTTCTTACCACCTCATTCTCCTGTATATCCAATCCTTCCCCAGACCCAGCCCCTAGGTCTTCGTTGGGTGTCCTGACCCCTTCCACGCCCCAAACTTCACACCCTCCCAACTCCTCAGCCCTCTCAGTTCCAATCTGTGGGTTTCCCAACATTCCAGCTCTCTGCCAATCTGGGGTAGCTGTGTGTGTCAGGGCTGGGTGAGCCCGGTCCTCATATCATGAGAGGGTTGGTTTTGCCCACCTGATGGCCCTACTCAAGGTCCTTCCCTTCTCTGAGCCTCAGTTTCCCCATATGTACAATGACACGGTTGAACCAGGTGCCCATGGCTCTTCCTAAAGTACCCTTCACTGGACTCTCCAGAGCCTGCTTGCTCAGTCCCCCAAGCCCAGCCTGTGAGAGCCACGTACCTAGTTGTAGGGTCCTGATCCCCAGGACCCACCTAGCCCCACTCCCTGTCATTCCCTGAGGCAGCCCCACCCGAAGGCACTCTCCTGCATCCATCTTTGTCTCCTTTTGTCACCTCTCCTTTTCCCTCCGCCTCCTGATAGCTCCAGGTATCGCTCATTCTTTCATTTATTCACGCATTCCTTCAACAACTGTTTTTTTCAGGATCAAGACCTCGGGAGCTGTGGGTCTAAGTTGTCACACAGTTTGCTGTCAGGGAGCCAGCATTACGGGGACACAGTGGGAGCATCTGCTCAGGGCTGCAGGGAATCTGGGAGCTTGTGGGAAGAGGTGACAGCTAAGCCGAGGCTTGTTGGCTGAGAGGAGATGGGGAGGAAGGGTATTTAAGCCAAGGGAACAGCCTGGGCAAAGCCTCAGGAGACTGAGTGGGGAGTCTAGGGACCTGGGCTCCTAACAGTGTGGTTGGGAGGTGAGGGGCCGAGATGAGGCTGAAGGATGGGACAGGCGGGTCATAGGTCCCCTAGCTCTGACCACTGTTCCAGGTCCATCTGTGTGTGTCACAGCGAAGGGTCTGCCTTTCTTGTAACCTCTGTCTGGTTCTTGGCTGTCTCCTGCCTTAAGACTGACCTTTCTGTGTCTTTTCTCTGCCCCACTCTCTCTGGATCTCTGTCACTTTCTCAATGTAGGTCTCTGCCTCTGTTTCTCTCTCTCTCTCTGGGTCTTTTCCCCTCCCCTCTCATTCTGGGTCTCTGTCACTCTCTCTGGGTCTCCATACCCCCCACCAAGTCTCTGTCCCCGTGTCTGGATCTCTAGTCCTGCCCCTTGGGGACTCTGTCGCCTCCCAGGCCTCGGTGCTCCCTCTGAGTCTATGCCCCTCTTCCTCCTACCCACCCCCTCTGTGCTCCCCTGTCTGGGTCTCTACCACCCCTCTCTCCTCTGGGTCTTTCTGACTTTAGAACTCTGTGGGTCTGTCTTTCTGACTGTATCTCTCAGAGTTTGCGTCTCTGTCTCAGTCTATTTCTCACCGTGTTCTTCTCTCTCTCTCTCCCTCTTTCTGTCCCTCTCCTGCTCTCTCCCGCTCTCTCTCCCCACCCATGCCTCTTCCAGTCTTCCCTGCAGAACAAATAGGATTTGACGGTGGCAGGCAGCTGTGGCCGAGGAGTTACCAGGTTTGGCCCGAAGTCAGATTGTTAAGTGGATCAGAAACCTGAGCCCTGGAGACGTGAGAGGACAGCTGGAGTCTGGGGGTGGGAGAGAAAGTCAGGGAGAGACAGTGGGAGGCTGAGGCAAGGCATCGCTGACCCTCTTTCCCCAACTGCAGGAAAAGGCAGATCTTGGGGAGCTCAATTTCTCACTCTGCTACCTCCCCACCGCCGGGCGCCTCACCGTGACAATCATCAAAGCCTCTAACCTCAAAGCAATGGACCTCACCGGCTTCTCAGGTGGGTTCCGGGAAGGCGCTGGCATCTGAAGGTGGGGGAGGGGCTGGGACTCCTGGGTCTGAGGGGGGAAGGGCTGGGGGGTCTGGATCCTGGGTCTGAGGGAGGAGGGGCTGGGGGCCTGGGCCCCTGGGGCTGAGGGAGGAAGGGCTGGGGGGAAAATGGCTGCGGATCCAGAACCTTGGGTCTGGGAGAAGAGGGGTCTGGGGTCCACAGTCGGGTCTGAGGAAGTCGAGGTTCAGTGCTCTCCACAACCGCCCCCAGACCCCTACGTGAAGGCCTCTCTGATCAGCGAGGGGCGGCGTTTGAAGAAGCGGAAAACCTCGATCAAGAAGAACACGCTGAACCCCACGTACAACGAGGCGCTGGTCTTCGACGTGGCCCCCGAGAGCGTGGAGAACGTGGGGCTTA
>NW_020175468.1:1494734-1520071 GCF_003031525.2 Neophocaena asiaeorientalis asiaeorientalis
GAGGCAGGGCCTGCCTCCCTCCCTCTCAGGTGCTCACCGACCCCCCACCCCTGACCCCCAGCATCGGACACAACGAGGTGATCGGCGTGTGCCGCGTGGGTCCCGACGCCGCCGACCCCCACGGCCGCGAGCACTGGGCCGAGATGCTGGCCAACCCGCGCAAGCCCGTGGAGCACTGGCACCAGCTGGTGGAGGTGCGTGGGCGCCACCCGACGTCCCTCCCACCGCGTTTGCCCCTTCACTCACGCAACGCGTCACGTTTCTGTGGGCTGTGGAGTCAGCGTAGGTTCGAACCCCCGCTCTACCATCTCTAGCTGTGTGATTTAGAGCAAGTTACTTGAACTCTCTGTGTCTCAATTTCCTCTGTTGGGAAATGGGACCGTTAATAACACCTATTGTTAGGATAGATGTGAAGATTCAGTGAGTTAATGCAGGACTAAGTGTCTGCCTCTTAGTAAGGGCTCAGTAAATAGTCAGCTACTATTATTATTATTACCCATGGTGCTAAGTCCCAAACAAAAGGAAAACACTAGGTGATAAAATAGAGCGGGGGTTTTCTTTATTTGTTATTTAAAGCAGGCTGTGAAAATTGAAATGAATAAGAAAATAAAGTTGAAATAGAACAGAACAGACATTTTCACAGGGCAGCAAACCGAGGATCATAGCGTTAATTTATTTTTCTCCCTGTCAGTTGTGGTCCAAAACGTTTTGGAATCTGGGAGGTAGAGGGAATCTGGATGGGGGATGGAGGATGCCCTTTAGATTAGGGGGTCATGGAGGGCTTCTTGGAGGAGGTGACATTTGAGCAGAGGCCTGGAGGTTGAAAAGGAATGGGCTCAGGTGAAGAAGATTGTAGGGAGAGGGCAAGGCTGCCCGTTCCTGTTCCTCGGAATCATCGAGGAGGCTGATGTCAGCGGTGAGCCTGGAGCAGACAAAGAAGGGGTACGAGCAGATCCCAGGAGGCCTTGTGGGTCACGCAAGAGCCAGCCTGACAATTTTTAAATTAAAATTTAAGATCATTACTTGGTCAAGAGAAATTTTCAAACGTGGTTCTCTCATTTGAAACCAAGAAAAGCAAAGAAGTAGCTTTTGGAGGTATTGATGAATTTGCTGTCACTAAAGCCAAGAAAGTGAAATTCTACTAAATTCTTTGTAGGGTATAAATTAAACATTTAAACTTAAGAAAATATGAATTTCAGTACACTTTTCTTTTTTTTCAATATTTTCTCAATTATTTTAATATGCCACGAAAAAAGAATTTTAAATACAGAAAAACCAGGTGCATATTTCTCCTTTCGTCTCCAGTTCTTGAGCCCAGGAACTGGCCCTTATTTACAATTTAAATACATTTTAATTTTTATTTAAAATGGCACAGGACCGGCTTTTATTTAAAATTTGTATTTCGCTCATCATGGATTTTTTTTGCATTCATTTTGATTTTTTTTAATTGCATTACAATAGCATTTATCTTTTTTTTTTTTTTTTAATAGCATTTATCTTGATTGCTGAGTTTGGATGCAACTTAAATTTTACTCTAGGAGTCAGTTCGTCACTTGGAATTGACTAGTCTGGCCCTGCTTTGGACTTTTTTCCTGGTTGGGGGTGCGGGGGGACTTAAAGGGCTGAGCACAGAACTCAGATGTGAGTTTTGAAAAGACTGTGATTGTACTTGGATAAACAGATGGCAGCTTCTCCATCCTTCCATCACTCACTCTTCTAATTCACTCACTCATTTATTCACAAACTTCTCTGGAAGCAGAGAGGAGCTGAACCCCAGCAGAGTCTGGCCCTGACCTTGACTTTCAGCCAGTAGAACACTGGCTGATGCCCCAGAGCATCTTTCTACTCCCAGAGCTGACCCTGCCCCTTCTCTGCTTAGCCCTCCCATGGCTCCACGGCACCCCCAGGACTGGGTCTCAGCTCCTCAGAGGCCCTGCAGGGTCTTCCCCATCACCCCAGTATCCTCATCTCTCCTCACATTTCCACTGACTGCTTCTTTGTGTCTCAGTTTCTGCATCTGTAGAATGGGACTGTTGTACCACTTGTCCCATCACTTCAGAGCCAGGCAAAAAAGAGATCTGTAAGTGATGAAAACAGGGAATTCCCTGGCAGTTCAGCGGTTAGGACTTGTGCTTTCACTACCGAGGGTGAGGGTTCAATCCACGGTTGGGGAAGTAAGATCCCACAAGCCGCAAGTCACAACCAAAAAAAAAAAAAAAGAAAACAGGTTTGATATCTAGTTAGATTGATTATTAGCAACTGTTTTGTCTCTGTCCCTTACTCCTGAGCCTTCTGGATTTCCCCTTTCAGGAAAAGACTTTGACCAGCTTCACAAAAGACAGCAAAGGACTGTCAGAGAAAGAGAACTCAGAGTGAGGGGTAAGGAGCCCAGACCGGGGGTGGGAGGGGCTGGACTCCTGGGTCTGAGGATGCAGAGACATAGGACCGGGATTCCTGGGTCCCCGGGGTGGTGACGGAACTACAGCAGGTCATGGGCCTACTGCTGTCTGCCATCACTGATGTTTCCTCCCTGCCCATTCCTGCAGGTCTGGCCTAAGCTCAGGATCGGACCAGGCCCCCTCAGGACCCCATCCCTTCCTGCCCGGACTGTGAATTCATCTCCTCGAAGCCATAACGTCCGAGCCACGTGGTGCGGGGCAGTGCTGGGCCTGCCCATCCTTCTACCCCTGGAGGCGTGGGGATGGAAGGCAGGCGGGCCCAGCTCCCTGTTTCAGGGTGGGGGGCATCCAGTCTCCACTGTGTCTGTCCTCCCTTCCCCGGGGCTCCCCATCCAGGCGAGGGGCCGTGCATGTCTGGGGGACCCCTCCCCCTCCCCAAACCTCTGTCTGTCTCTGTGTCTCTTTGCTGTTTGTACAAGACTTGGCGTCCTAACCCTTGTTCTCACCGTGAATGTCAACAGACCAATCCTTCGTGTTCCCCTAGACACACACACAGCTGTGTCTAACCTTTCTGTTCACCACATCCCCCGTCTGGCCAGTGCCCCCACTGCTGCTGCTATCAATGCCAGAATAAACACATACCGTGGGTCTCACTCTGTCTAGGGCTCCTGTCCTTTCTGGGACCGGGAAGCTGGGTTGGAACCTCCTGGCTCTGCATTCAGACAAATGTTTCATTCACTGCCTGGGTGACCTTTGGCAACTTAATTGATTTATCTGAGCCTTTCTAAATTTCACATTGGCCAGGACCACTGTGATTATAGGACACAAAATGCAACCCAGGGGCTTCCCTGGTGGCGCAGTGGTTAAAAATTAAAAAAAAAAAAAAAAAAAAAAAAGCTCTGCCCTCTTTAAAAAAAAAAAAGAATCCACCTGCCAACGCAGGGGACGCGGGTTAGAGCTCTGATCTGGGAAGATCCCACATGCTGCACAGCAGCTAAGCCGGTGAGCCACAACTACTGAGCCCGCGCGCCTAGAGCCTGTGCTCTGCAATAGGAGAAGCCACTGCAATGAGAAGCCCGCACACCGCAACAGAGAGTAGCCCCCACTTGCCGCAGCTAGAGAAAGCCCACGCACAGCAACGAAGACCCAATGCAGCCAAAAATTAATAATTAATTAATATTTTAAAAGGCAACCCACACTACTGTAAGCCACAAGCAGCATGGAAAGACATCCAGGGAAGTCTGAGCGCACAGAAGGACTTCAGGCATGGTTGGATCCAGGTGTTCGAGTGATTCTGCTTTGTCCTTTATTGACTTCATTCTCAGGCAGGTCTTTGTGGTGGTAATAAATGGCCACTTGGAACTGCGGCTTATAAAGCTGCGTCTGCCATCATGCCTTCAGCTGCAGAAAACAGAGAGAGCTGAAATGGTAGAGATTTCTTTTGTTCATCTAACAAACGTTTTAAAGATACAAAGTCCCAGGGTTAGTTCAGCTGCTCAGTGTCAGGCACTGGGTTGGCGTCTGTGAGAATTGTTTTGCTTTCCCCTCATGGGTACAAACTGTCTGCAACGGTACCACATGTTGTGTTCTCAGACGGTGACATCTAAAGCAGAAAATGTGGACAGGGGCCTCCCCTTATGTGTTCGCTTTTTTTTCTCCCCGGAAGAGTTCTCCTTCTCATTTGCCAGGGTTCTGTGGCCAGCCTGGGTTGCAAAGAAATCTGGAAAGTGAGCATCTGTCATTTCTAGTCTATATCGTGGGATGTGGCCCTTGCCAGCAAGGAAGCACAGAAAGGGGAATGATTGTTGGGTAGGAAATTAACAGGACCTGCTGCGGCTGCAAAAAATTGGAAACAAAATTAGGATAGTCACTCTCTCTCTCTCTCTCTCTCTCTCTCTCTCTCTCTCTCTCTCTCTCTCTCTCTCTCTCTCTCTCTTTCTCTTTCTCTCCCTGCTTCCATATCATTCAGGAAAAGGATTCTGATTGGTCCTGCTCAGGCCTTGGACCATCACCTCAAGCTAAGCACGTGTCCAGTTGGCAAGCTTGCTCTTGAGCCTTGCCCCTGCCATGGCTGATTCTTCCTCCACTGCCCATCTCACCTAGATCGTCTCAGACCCCGTCAGGAGCTCATCCCTTCTTCCCTAGCTGTGAATTCATCTCCTGAAGTCATAACGGTTTGTTAGTAGAGAACATGGGGGGGGGTCCCCTGATTGACAGTCCCAACAAAATCACATGGCAGTGCGTGCCACAACTACTGAGCTCACACACGCTGGAGCCCGCGCGCCACAACTACAGAGAGGCCTGCACGCCGCAGTGAAGAGCCGGCACACCACAGCGAAAGATCCCTCATGCCGCAACTAAGACCCAACGCAGCCAAATAAATGAATAAATAATTTTTTAAAAAGCACATGGCAGTAGTCAGGGGACCGTCCTTCAAAGTAGTGAATGTCCACTACATGACTAGTTGACATGAATTCACACCCACTTGACCATATACAGCATTTCAAAAACTTCTACCATGAAAAAATAGTACAGCCGCTGTATTCATTTGCTAGGGCTGCCATAACAAATTACCACAAAGTGGCTGGCTGAGAACAGCAGGAATGTATTCCCTAATAGTTCTAGAGACCAGAAGTCTGAAGTCAAGGTGTCAGCAGGGTTGGCTCCTGCTGAGGCTCTAGGAGAGAATTCGTACCATGCCTCTCACCTAGCTCCTGGTAGCTACCTGAAATCCTTGGCGCTCCTTGGCTGGTAGATGCATCGCTGCAATCTCTGCTTCTGTCTTCACACCGCCTTGTTCCCTGTGCCTCTGTATCTCGAATCTCCCTCTCCCTTTACCTCTATTTAAAAGCACATAGAACGCTGATTCTTTTTTTTTTTTTTTGCACTCTAACTAGTAGTACGGGTACTCTCTTTTCTTGAGGAATGAGCACTTTTCAAAACTCTAATAAATGTCGAGGTTAGAAAGGTACAATACGACTTGTCAAGTTCAGCTTAAAGGCAAACAAGGCAGCCTATTAGCATCCACAAGGATTGCAAGTTGATTTTAACCTAATAAATATCTTGAAAATACCCTCAGGAAGACAGTCTATCATGCCAAACTTACCCTCTAAATTAATGTCATACTCTATTGGGCATGCTGCTCGTTTATTCTTTTTGCCAATTTTGATGATGCCACTACATTCAGCAAGTTGATCCGGTACACAAGTGAGCTTTGTTTTTTGTTGTCGTTTTTGTGTTTTGTTTTTTCTGGCCACACCACGCGGCTTGCAAGATCTTAGTTCTCCCACCAGGGATCGCACCTGTGCCCCCTGCAGTGGAAACGTGGAGTCCTAACCACTGGACCGCCAGGGAAGTCCCTACAAGTGAGCTTTGAATTAGAGCTTAGGCTCAAATTCTCCTCCCCATGTATTAGCTCTGTGACTTTGGCCAAAGTATATAACCTCTCTGTGCCTCAAGTTCTTTAACTGTAGGGTAGAGAAATGATAATGCCTACTTCACAAGAATGCTGTGAAGATTAAGTGAAATAATACACGTGAGACACTTAGCGTGGTATTTGGTATATAGTAACTGACTCAAATGTTAGCTAATAATATGGATAATGGTGACTATAACTACCAGTAATTATTACATATTATTAGAATATATTTGTGCATTAGGAATCTTCATAATCACTTTAATATTGACTGACCTAAAATATAAGTATCAGCTATTCCAGAAAAGAGAAAGATGTTTCCGGGTAAGGACGTGTAAGCGGGACAATTTTTAAAAAATTTTTTTAAATTTTAAATAATTTGCTTTGAATAGGCATAAGTTGGTTACAATCAACCCTACATGGGGTTCGTGGGGGGGGGTTGTTTTTCTGCCTTTCTCTTATAAAGATACCTGTCGTTGGATTTAGGGAACACTCTGAGTCCAGGATGATCTCATCTGGAAACCCTTAACTCAATTACATCTGCAAAGAGCCCTTTTCCAAATACGATCCCGTTTGCAGGTTCTGGGGAGTTAAGACAATGACATATCTCTTAAACCTCTTGCAATCGCCTCAGAAAACAGTTTATCGGTTTTTCATAAAGTTAAACATGGGACTCAGCAATCCCACTCCGGAGTAATATTTACCCATGAGAAGTAAAAGCATATGTCCACACAAATATTCACAGCCATCTTATTCACAATAACCCCAATGTGGAAAACTGGAAACGATGGAAATTTTCATCACCAGGAATGGGTAAACAAATTGTATGTCCATAGAATGGAATACTAGTCAGCAGTCAAAAGAACTACCGACTGATATGTGTGACATCAGAAACAGCGTGTCTTGTGAAAGAAGCCAGACAGAAAAGAGTACAAGCTGTATGATTCCATTTCTATGAAATTGTAAGAAGGGAATACTGATCTCTAAGGACAGAAGTCAGATTAGGGTTGCCTGGAGCCAAGCAGTGGGGATGGGGGATTGATTATATACAGGTAAGGAGGAACCTTTTGGAATGATGGAACTGTTCTATATCTTGATTGTGGAGGTGGCCATACACTGTATATACTTGTCAAAACTCATAGAAGAGTACACTTAAAATCGGTGCATTGTTTTAAATTATGGCAAAATACACATAACAGGGGCTTCCCTGGTGGCACAGTGGCGAAGAATCCGCCTGCCAATGCAGGGGACATGGGTTCGAGCCCTGGTCCGGGAAGATCCCACATGCCGCGGAGCAACTAAGCCCGTGCGCCACAACTATTGAGCCTGCGCTCTAGAGCCCGTGAGCCACAACTGCTGAGCCCCCGAGCCACAACTACTGAAGCCTGCGGGCCTAGAGCCCGTGCTCCGCAACAAGAGAAGCCACCGCAGTGAGAAGCCCGCACCCCGGAACAAAGAGCAGCCCCCGCTCGAAGGAACTAGAGGAAGCCTGTGTGCAGCAACGAAGACCCAACACAGCCAAAAAAAAAAAAAAAAACACATAGCATAAAATTTACTATCTTAACCCTTTTGAAGGTTCAGAGCCTTAGTGTTAAGTACATTCACATTGTTGTGCAACCAATATCCAGAACTCTTCATCTTGAAAAAAACGGAAACTTTATACTCAGTAAACAACTCCTCATCCCCCCGCCACCTCAGCCCCTGGCAACCGCCATTCTAGGTACCGCACGTAATTGGAATCATACAGTGTTTTCCTACAATTGTAACAAATGTACCACACTAACGCAGGATGTTAATAATAAAGGGAATTAGGAGAGGGCATATTAGGGTGTAGAGAATTAGGGTACGGAGTTCCCCTTAGGGTATACGGGAACTTTCTGTACTTTTCGCTCAATTGTTTTCTGTAAACCTAAAACTGCTTTTTTTAAAAGCTTATTAAAGGCTTCTCTGGTGGCGCAGTGGTTGAGAGTCCACCTGCTGATGCAGGGGACACGGGTTCGTGCCTCGGTTCGGAAAGATCCCACATGTCGCGGAGCGGCTGGGCCTGCGCGTCCAGAGCCTGTGCTTCGCAACGGGAGAGACCACAACACTGAGAGGCCCGCGTACCGCAAAGAGAAAAAAAAAAAAAAGCGTATTAATTTCTTTTTAAACGATAACGTGCCAATCAGGCAAAAACCACAGGTGTCCGTTATATGGGTCCATAGTTGCAGTAGGTGTCCACTCTAACGATAGTATGCACGTCTGGGGATGATTATGGAGATTGGAAAAGATAATAAAGGCGAATGCCCTTTGCATATTGAAGTATTTGAGACCAAGATCACTCCTTATTCCTGGGCACACAGTTTCTTCCTGCGTCCTCTAGACCTCTTGTGACGGCTAGGGCAGAAAAGATGTAGCCAATCAAGAGTGGCTCGCCAGTGACGTCACCAGTCACCAAGGCTTCCAAGGGCTCAGCGCACCGTGGCGCCCTCTGGCGGGGAAAAGGGAGGCTGTATCTGAGAGACAGCCAATCTGGTCAGCTGACTTTGGCCAAGTTTCAGTGCCCGGTGCAACACCCCTCACGCTCCCTGGCAACTCAAGTCACTTTCCATGTCCAGAAACCCTACCAGGAGAGAGAAATGCTGAGAGGAAGGAAAGATCAAGAGTCCCTGGCATCCAATCAGATACAGGAATTAACTCAACAGACACCCAATCAGATTAGCGATCCAACCAAATAGCGCAGGTATCCAATTAGACAGAGCAGAGTTGCCATGACAACACGAGTCTCTAAAGAGTTTGCAGAGTCCCTAAGCTCAAACGCTTGAGCGCCATCTGGCGCTCGGCAACTCTTGGCCACTTACTCCAGCAAGCGCCTGCTAGTTGAAGGCAGCCAATAAGGCGGGGCAAAGCCTCTGTGACGTCACTAGTTGCGGAGCCGGTGCCTGGAGAGCTTGAGCTCGAAGGCGAGTTCGTGTGAGCTCCTGCGAGCCCGCTGGCGTGTCGCGCACACTTTCTCCAGTACAGCGGTTGGTGCGCATGCGCTCGTGTTTCTTTTTCCTTTTTATTTTTTTTTTTTAAGCGTAAGGGAGCAATAAAAGGCGGGAAAGGGCATGAGGCGAGGTGTGAGGCGAGAGGCACAAGGCGGACGGCTAGGCTGACTGACTGACAGATGGACCGAGGGGGGCCCCCTTGGTCCCAGAAAAGGCCTGAGAGAGGGTGTGGACCCATAAAATCTTGTTGAGGGACAGAGCCCCAGAGATGCCAGAGACTGACTAGAAGAAAGAACTCCAAAGGGACGGAGAGCTCCCCCCATATGCACACCTACAGGAACAGAACACGATTCAGACACGATAGAAAATCGCAGTGATGGAGAAGCGGGAAGCGACAGAGGAAGATAAATGACGCGACAAGGGGAAGGGCCCAGAGGCGAGAGAGAGAGAGTGACGGTGATTGGGAACGATAGCGGGCGGTTGTTGTAGAGATGGAGGGGACGGAAGTAAGTCCATGGTCACAGACGGCCTGAAGACATGGGGGACCGAGGTGAGGGGAGTGAGGCCAGGGACAGAGAGAGAGAAGTGGGATCGGCCATGAGGAAGGGGATCATCGGAGGCAAAGGAGGAGTAGCAGAGAGAGAGCAGAGAGTGAGTCGGGTGAGGTGAAAGTTGCAGAAGTGATGGACACGGAGAAGAGGTCAACAGAGACTGAGGGGACTGAGACACTAAGACCCCAAGAGTCCTGGACAGAAACCAAGGGGTCTAAGAAAGAAGGGAGAGAGACCAAGGGGACCGTAATACAGACAGAGAGAACAGAGTCATGGGGAGGAAGAGGACGGTGACGGAAGGGACAGAGACCAAAGGGACAGTGAAAAAAGGGGAAAGAGATAAATGGGGCAGTGGCAGATATAGAGAAGGTGACGATCACAAAGAGAGAGAAGACAGACTCAGAGGCGATCAAGATATAGAGGACAGGGCTTCCCTGGTGGCGCAGTGGTTGAGAGTCCGCCTGCCGATGCAGGGGACACGGGTTCGTGCCCTGGTCCGGGAAGATCCCACATGCCGCGGAGCGGCTGGGCCCGTGAGCCATGGCCACTGAGCCTGTGCTCCGCAGCGGGAGAGGCCACAACAGTGAGAGGCCCGCGTACCGCAAAAAAAAAAAAAAAAAGATATAGAGGACAGTGACAGAGAAAGAGAGAGAAGACAGAGATAAGAGATGGAAATAATGTGCGGGAAAGTGACAAAAATAGAGGGAAAGGTGTCAGAGTTGAAGGCAAGAAGGACAGGGACAAAGAACAACTTCAGGCAGAGGCAGCAGAGATAAAGGAAGGTAACAACGTTAGAGAAAACAATATATATTAGATAAGGAGTGGGCCAATCTACAGAAGAGTCAGAGAATGTGGGAAAGGGGAAAGTGGCAGAGAGAGAGATGGAACAGAAGTAGAGGGGGCAGAGACAGAGCTATAGGAGGGTCAAAGGCAGAGAGGGGACGACAGAAATAGAGGAACAGAGGACACAGAAGCAGAGTGGGGGACCCAGATGGAGGATTCAGAGTGGGACGGAGACCCAGACACAGACAGATTGAGAGGGAACGGAAACAGAATGCACAGACTCAGAGTAGAGAGCAAAGTGGTGACAGCACCGGAGTGGAGTAACAGAGCACATTCAATGACACAGTGACAAGTGAAGAAATCGAGGCAGAGAGGATGGTCACAGAAGGGAGTGATGAAGATGATAAAGACAGATTGTAGAAACATAACAGGCATAGAGAACAGAAAGGGGAGTGGGGCAGAGATAGAGAGATTGATGACCAACATAGAGGTTGGCTTGGCAGACATCCTGGAGATAAAGCCAGGGAGCAGGGTTGTGGGCAGTCAGAAATGTTGAAATTGTATCTTACAGAGGAGGATAGAGACAGAAGGAGAACATGACCAAGGCACAACAAAAAAAGATAGGGACGCAAAGACAGAGACCAAGTCATAGAGATGAACAGCGAGACGGGCAAAGAAAAGAAATGAGAGGGTCAGAGTCACCTGAGGCTCGGTGAAAGGTAAGGTTGACAGACGAAACAAAGATGGGTGGGGAAGTGAACAAAGTTCCCAAGAGAGTAAAAGGGACAGACCCACCCATGGATACCAACTGAGACCCACTACCCAGGCTAATACCTGATCCTGGGAAGTCCTGCAAACCAGGGAAGCTCAATCTTACTTCTTTATGCCACTTCGGTAAGTTGTGCCCTTGATTTGGGATTGTGTTTTGAAAGGTCTCCACACACATTCTAGATCTGTGACCGTGTTTCTAAATCCCCCAGTCATCTCGCTTTGGCCCACTTTAGCCACAGCACAAAAGAGGTTGCAAAATCGCTTTTTTTCATTCATTCAACAAATATTGAGTACTCACTATGTACCAGACACTATTCTGGGTGCTGAGGAAACAGCAGTGGACAAAACGAAGGACATGCACCCATAGAGATTTCAGCGCAGTCGGTGGGCAAATACATACATAACGTCAAGTAGTGTTAAGTGCTAAGAAGAAAAATTAAGCAAAGCTAAGAGGGCAGCGTAATTGAAGTTGTTAATAATAGCAGGCTAGGTTATTCAGATCAATCCTCCCACTGGAACATTAAAATTGCTGGAAGGAAAAAAGAATTTTTTAAGTCTTAAAAGCATTGTAGGTCTCACAAGATTCATCAGGCCATAACTGAAGAGAAATCAAGAACTCAGGGAAATAATCAGAGTACTTCTGCCCTGAGGGAATTTGAACTTTTACTTAGATGAAGGGAATAAAAAAGCTCAGGTCCCACCCAAGGTAGGGAATCCACATGAAACTGGGAAAGCAATGGCTATACCTTCAGGGTAAAGGAAGCTGGAAGTACATGGACCCTCGGTGGTGAATTTGCAGTCCATTACCTGGATGGTTCAAAAGATCTCAGGTTGCGAATTTAGTTTGATTTCAGACTGGCAGTGTTTCTAGGCTCTTGACAATAGCACACACAAGAAGTTTTCTCCGGTGAAAAGAACCTTCATTAAAGGCCCAAATCACTCCTGTAAACATATTTTCAAGGAAAGGAAGTAGCACACAGTCAGATATAACCAAGTGGACGAAGTGCCAGGAGAAAGAACCAGCAGAAATAAGAGACACTAGAAACGGACCCATCAAAATACTTGTGATATTGGAATTATCAGACAAACATAAAAACAATATGCCTTGTTTAGATAAAATACAAGATTGCCATTTTCTTCATGAACCAAGAAACCCTAAACTTTATCTAGATGTTTTAAAAATAACAAAACTAGTAGAAACTTCAAACTAAGGGAACAGATTTAAAATTAAAATCGACAGTTGAATAGAGAAATAGTGAATTGGAACATAAGTCAAAGAAATCATTCACAATGAACCTTGAAGAGACAGGGTAGAAAACATACAAAAGAAGTCGAGAGACATGGGGAATAGGGTGAGAGGGTCTTATCTGTATTTAGTCTGAGTCCCCAAAAGAGAGGAGAATAAGAATGTGGTAAAAGGAATATTTAGAGAAATAATGGTAGATTTTTCAAGCTTTCCAAAATTAAAAACGAGAGGCTGTAACCCAGAGATTCAAGAAGCCCAATGAATCGCAAGCAAGATAAATATAAAGAAATCCACACCTAGAAACCTTATTGTATATTTGAAGAATACCAAAAGGCAAAGAGATCTCAGTAGCAGCTAGAGAAAACAGATGTCCTTCAAAAGATCAATAGTTAGATAACAACTGACTTCTCAACAATAACAATGGAAGGCAGAATGAGATCAATGTGCTGGTAGAAAATAACCGCCAATTTTATACTCAGTGAAAAATAAATCTCAAGAACGAGATCGGGGAATTCCCCGGTGGTCCAGTGGTTAGGACTCCACGCTTCTGCTGCAAGGGGCCCGGGTTCAATCCCTGGTCAGGGAATTAAGATTCTGCAAGTTGGGTCGCTAGGCCAAAAAAAAAAAAAAAAAATCAGATATTAAAACAACTTTATACTGATACATTTGAAAATATAGATGAAATGGACAAATCCCTAGAAAACTATAACCTGCCCAAAGTGACATGAGAAGAAATATAGCATTTGATTAATCTTAATACCATTTAAGCAAATCAAAACAGTAACTTTAAAAAGCTAAACCACAAAGAAAATTCTGAGTCCAGACATTGTCACTGGCAAGTTCTGCTCAACTTTTAAGGGAGAAATGATTCCAGTATCATGCAAACTCTTCCAGAGACTAGGAGAGTAATCGCTCTCAGATCGTCTTATGAGACAAGCCTAACTTTGATACCAAAACCTGACAAGGAGAGTATGAGAAAAGAAAATTATAGGCCAATATTCATTTTTAAAATGCTAAATAATAGAATGAATGTATGGGAATCCACGTTCTGGATTTTCCCATAATGGCTCCTTTGCAGCATTAAATGTTTTCCAAACTAATTTTGGAGAGCCCATACTTTGCTGGCCCTTGAACGTGGACTTGGTCTGCCTCTTGAGTTATACAGTATTGGTTCCAGGCAGAAGGGAGAGCAGGGAAAAGGAGCATGTTTGACATGTTTGAGGGACAGAAAGAAAGTCAGAGTAGCCAGAGGGAGCATAGTGAATGAGAGGGAGGGGGGCTCAAAATAGAGGCAGAGAGGCAGAGGCCAAATCATATAGGGCCTGGTGGCCATAGGGAGATGTTTCCTTTTTATTCTAAGAGGAAAGGAAAGCCATGAGCTAACTAGGCCAGAATTCAAAACCTTCTATATACATTTGCTGTGTATCTCGGGCAATTCACTGTACCTCTCTGATTCTTTAGTTGTCCCAAATGTGGGAAGAGAGAAGAAAGAGAGAAATAATCCAGGAAGGAGATTCAAGAGACGTTGCATTTTCTCCCACCCTCCCTCTGGTGGATCCCAAAAGAGGGGCTGAGAGATTTCCTTCAAAGAAGAGTGAAGTTATCCCAAAGAGCTTTTTGTACCTTCTACGGAGAGCTCCCACCTTTAATTCCTTGAACCAGTCATTTGTCTGTGACCCAAAGCTCCTCTACAGGAATGGACGGAGGGGTCCAAGACCCCATGAAGACATTCTCTCTTCTCTCCTTCCCTTTGGTGCCTCCCTGATGATCTGTTTGGAACTGAGCGGGACTTCATAACCTGGGGCCAGACTTCAGGGGGTCACAAGTTTCCCTGAAATTGTATGTGAAGGTTTGTCTGTGTGTGTTTGTCTCCAGGCAAAGTGTTTTAGCTCATCAGATTCTCAAAAGATTATTTCACTTGCAAAGGACAAAACTCCAATTCAGACTGGCTGAAAAAAAAAAGGAAGAGGGATTGTTATTGCCTCATATAAATGAAAAGTCGTGGCAACCCCAAAACTTCAAGCACAGATCCAGACACTCACATGATGTCATCTGGATGCCTCTGATGAGCCCTGATTTCCTCTGTTTGGCTTCATCTTCACACGGGCTCTCCCTTCCTCGTGGAAATGACTTTGTGATTACATTAGACCCACCTGGATAATCCTGGCTACTGTCCCTATCTTAAAGTCAGGTGATTAGCAACCTTAATTCCTTCAGCTGCCTTCATCCCCCTTTACCATCTAACCTGACGTACTGACAGTTTCTGGGGATTAGGGCATCTTTGGGGAGCCATCACTCTACCTACTGCAGGAGGGATACATGCTGAGGAGGGACCACAAAACAGTCACTACTGTCTGACTGCTGGGTTAGAAACAAGGTTAGGGTGAGGAGGGGCTGGGAAATGGAAGGAAAGGGAGTTAACGTTTAACTGAACACACACTACCTGTCAGATGCTGTTCTTGGAACTTTATATACATTATTGTTTACTTCTTATGACAACCCTATTAAGTTCTTGACCCTATTAAGAGATGAATACCCTCATTTTACAAAAGAGAAGACAGAAGTTCAGAGTGATTGGGTGACTTGTACCACACAGTTAGCTGCTGGTGGCAGAAGTGGGATTAGAAGTCAGGCCTGTCAGCCTCTAAAGGACATTTAAAATAGAACCTTAGGTTTGTATCCATAGTGTGCATGTATATATGTTCATATATATTTCTTCCCTTTTAGAAAGTTATTTTTCAAATGTCCAAGTAATATATGGATAGAGTGTCCTTGCTTTTTAAAAACAGTATAACAGATCAAGCTAAAGTGCCGTTTGATCGCCTCTCTGCAATCTCGGCTTCTTTCCTGGAAGTAATCCTTGTTATCCGTTTATAGTGGGTCCTTCTAGATCTTTGTCTATAAGTATGCGCATATAACTAGTAATATAGTGTGCTCATAGTATTGTATAGTAAATGAGTAGTATTTTTTTAGCAAGCATGTGAGTGTATTTTAACAGAAATGGGATCGTGCTGTACATATTGTTCTGCAGCTTGCTTTTTTAATGCAACAATATGTCTTGGAAATCTATCCAGATTTATTTAAATAGCTCTGTACCATTTCTTTTAAGAGCTGCAGTGGTATTCCCAAAAAACTCATGTTTCTTTATCCATTCTCCTGTTGCTGGACATTTGCGTTATTTTGGGTTTCTTTGATCTTACGATGTTGCTGTGAACATCTTTATAGAGGTTTCCTCAGGTCCATGTATGTCGCTTTAGGGTCAGTAAGAAGAGGCAGAATCATCAGGGCACGTGGGTATATCCATTTTCGTTTTAATCAACACTTCCTGTAACTTTCAACCATTGCTATATAATGAGTATCCAAACTCAGCAACTCCAAATAATAAGCCTGTGCTGGGGGACGTCCCTGGTGGGCCAGTGGGTAAGTCTCCACGCTCCCAATGCAAGGGGCCCGGATTTGATCCCTGGTCAGGTCCCACGTGCCTGCCGCAACTAAGAAGCCCACATGCCACAACTAAAAGATCCCACAACTAAGACCTGGCACAGCCAAAATAAATAAATAAATATTAAGAAAATAATAACAGTAATCCCATGCCAGATGATCTAGCCTGGCTTATCTAGGGCTGCTCTGCAGTGGGCTGCAGGTCCAGCTGTCTCAGGTCTGCTCTGGGCGTCTCATTCTGGGGTCCAGGCAAAGGAGGGTCAGCTATACGACAGCAAGTATCTCGTGGCCGGAGCAGAGACACAGAGGACTAATGGCAACACGCTAGGCCAGTTAAGTCCTAGACTCAGAACTGACACACCACTGTTTCCACCCACGTGCCATCGGCCAAAGCAATCACGTGACCACACACAGCCTTAAAGGGCAAGGATGAGGCCACGGCAAGGGTGTGGAGGTAGTGTGGGCACACCAGTTTTCACTTCTGCAAACCATGGGACAGAGGGTTTTCCCACATCCTCATCAACACTTATACACCAGTCAGCTTAGTTTTTGCCAGTCCGGTGGAAGAAATGTGTGTTGATTATTTATTTATTTTTTGCCAAAATGGTTTTATGGCCACTACCAGCCAAGAGGCAACAGAATGCCAAGGAAAAAGCACCAGGTGGAAATCAGAGGAGCCTACCACTAATCAACCCTCTTGCCATTCCCTGAGATTTTAAAGCTGCTTTCTTTGTACAGATCTCAGCTTCCCCACCTGTCAATGGAACACAGGACTTGGAGCCATATAGCCCAAGGTCTGAATCCCAGTAGCTCTGTGTGCTTGTTTTATGTGACTTTGAACAAATCATTTAATCGCCCCCAGCTGCCATGAGCTCAACTGTAGAATGGGGTCGATAATCTCTGCCTTCTCTACTTCCTGTAACAAGATTCCTCTAGAATCAAATATATACAATCGGCATTGCCATAGGAAGGGCCGCTGATTCAACTCTTTCATTTTATTTATTTATTTTTTGGCCGCGCCCATGCGGCGTGCAGGAATCCTAGTTACCCCACCAGGGATCAAACCCGTGCCCCCTGCAGTGGAAGCGCGGAGTCTTAAGCACGGGACGGCCGGGGAAGTCCCACTCCTTTCATTTTAGAGTTAGGTAAACTGACAACCCATAGAGGGGAAATGAGAGTGTGCTGAGCTGTATGAGAAGAGATAGCAGGCAGTACCTCCCAATATAGTCAGTTCTGTCACACTTGCAAGTAACAGAACCCCAGTGAAAACCAGTTTAAGCCAAAAAAAAAAAAAAAACCGGGGTCAGGGAGAGCATGCATACTTCTTGGTTCATGTAACTAAAAAGTTCAGGACTAGGGCCAGCTTCAGGAATGGCTGGATCAGGCACTCAGATATCACAGTCAGGAGCGTGTCTCCCCATTTCTCCCATCTGCTTTCCTCTGTGTTCACCCGCCTTCATTGTCAGGCAGCTTCTTTTCCACTAGGGCAGGGTCACCAGGCGTCCTATGGAAAAATTACAAAGCAACAACAACACAAAGAGGCCCCTGGGATGGACAAATTACAAAAAGCCACCAACTCTGGGTAGATACATTTCAAAACGTCATCCCTTCCATCCGGCTGGCACAGTCGTACATCCAGGACATAGTTTGTCAAGAGGAGAACTGGCTGAACGTGTGCAGAGCACAGATTGCCGGAGCATGTGCAGCGGCCCTGAGGGTAGCTGGGTGGTCACTGGCAGTTCCAGGTTTCATTTCTACAGCTAACCAACCCCAGGATAAAGGGCAGCTAACCCCAGAAAAGGTCTTGAGGTTGGGAGACACCAGGCCTAGGTCGTGTACCTTCTCCTAATAACTAGGATGGGTTAGCGCCACTGAAATCCCATAGAATGAACGTAGGACAGGGAGAAATCCCATAGAATGAACGTAGGACAGGGAGAAATCCCATAGAATGAACGTAGGACAGGGAGAGTTCCCCGTGGAAATTATAGTGCTACTACCGGAAAGAGAAGGAGCTACCTGCCATGCTGACAAGACAGCAGAGACCCGCTACACTCCCTCAAGGAGACTGCAGGCTAGCCAGGGGGGTAATAAACAAACAGATTAACTAGAGACTTGGAAGTTGGATTAGTAAGAGCACAGATGGCATCTATTCCGACTCCTCTCTTTGAAAGATATAGGACTTCCCTGGTGGTCCAGCGGATAGGACTCTGCTCTCACTGCTAAGGGCACAGATTCAATCCCTGGATGGGGAACTAAGATCCCACAAGCCTCATGGTGCGGCCAATAAAAGGAAGAAAGAAAGACGGGAAAACTGAGGTGAAGGGATCCTTCGGTGAAGTAGGTCCATCTACCAGACAACAATGTGAGCTTCATGAAGGCACTCTTTTAGCTCCCCACTGTTTCACTCATCACTGTATCCCCGGCCTGCAGCAGAGGGCTTAGTCCGTATAAGAGATGAATGAATGTATGATTAATAAATAGATAGGGCAAGAGTGATTCAAAATGGAAACAACAGGACACAGGTACAGCAACATCCTCAGGATCACATATCCTTTTTTTTTTTTTTTTTTTTTTTTTGTGGTACGCGGGCCTCTCACTGCTGTGGCCTCTCCCGTTGCGGAGCACAGGCTCCGGACGCGCAGGCTCAGCGGCCATGGCTCACGGGCCCAGCCGCTCCGCGGCATGTGGGATCTTCCCGGACCGGGGCACGAACCCGTGTCCCCCTGCATCGGCAGGCGGACTCTCAACCACTGCGCCACCAGGGAAGTCCCACATATCCTCTATTAATTTTTAACATTTACGTTTTTGAATTTGGCTTTTACAAATGATGCAACGATACACATCTTTGCGTGAACGTTTTTATCTACGTCTCTGATTATTTCTTTAATATAAGTCCCTAGGAGTTGAATTACTAGGTGATTAACAAAACTTTGCAGCAAAAGCCAAAGTGATTTTTCACATTAACTGTTTTGTTTCATTCCTTTTGATAAAACCCAAGGGCACAGCCTTAAAGCAACGTAGTGATTCTTTTCTTGCCGTCAAATGAGCAACAAATGTTTTAAGGTTCTGCTGAATGCTGGAGAGAGTACAGCGAAACAGACATTCGTGCCCATACACGGTATCAGAATGTAAGTTGCCACCACCCTTTTTGGAAAGCAATTTGGCAGTAGATGTCGGTGCAGGAAAAAATGATCACGCTCTTACAGCCTGGGAATCCACCTGCAAGTCAAACAGAGACTCATATACAAAGAGGTTCATCATCATGTTATTTATAATGGTTTTTTTTTAATGAAATTACCAGGGTACCCAGCTAGACGGGAACGGTTAACTCTGCTACATCCACTCGATAGAATATTACACAGCCATTTAAAATGACAATTTGAAGAATACATATTAGCATGGAAATGTAGGTGAGGTAATGTTCAGTGAACAAAAGCAGAATGTTCACATTTTATATGCAGTATGACTATAACTATGCTTTTAAAGACTAAGTGGAGGGGCTTCCCTGGTGGCGCAGTGGTTAAGAATCCGCCTGCCAATGCAGGGGCACATGGGATGGATCCCTAGTCCAGGAAGATCCCACATGCCATGGAGCAGCTAAGCCCGTGCGCCACAACTACTGAGCCTGCGCTCTAGAGCCCGCGAGCCACAACTACTGAAGCCCGCGCGCCTAGAGCCCGTGCTCCGCAACAAGGGAAGCCACCGCAATGAGAAGCCCGCGCACCGCAACGAACAGTAGCCCCCACTCACCACAACTAGAGGAAGCCCGCGCAGCAACAAAGACCCAGTGCAGCCAAAAATAAATAAATAATTTTAAAAAATTTTTTAAAAAAAGACTAAGTGGAAATGCACCAAACTGTTAAGGAGTGACTGGATTTAGAAGGTGAGAGTATGGACTTTTTTTCCTACTTCTCTCTGTTTTCCACCTGTGTTCTCATGCTCATTGTGGCAGACAGAATAAAGATGCCCACGTCCCAATCCCTGGATTCATGTGGCAAAATGGACTTTGCAGTTATGATGAAGGATCTTGAAAAGGAGAGGATATCCTGGATTATCAGTGGAGCCCAATGTGATCACAAGGGTCCCCATAAGAGGAAGCCGCAGGATCAGAGAAGACAACGTGACAGCAGAAGCAGAGCTTGGGGCGAGGCCACAAGCCAAGGAATGCAGGTGCCTCTAGAACCTGGCAAGGCTCCCCTGGAGCCTCCAGAAGGGGCACACCTTGGCTCCAGCCCAGTGAGACTGATTTGGAACTTCTGGTCTCCAGAACTGTAAGAATAAATCTGTATTTTTTTTTTTTTTTTTTTTTTTCAGTACGCGGGCCTCTCACTGTTGTGGGGCCTCCCGTTGCGGAGCACAGGCTCCGGATGCGCAGGCTCAGTGGCCATGGCTCACGGGCCCAGCCGCTCCGCGGCATGGGGGATCTTCCCGGACCGGGGCACGAACCCGTGTCCCATGCATCGGCAGGCGGACTCTCAACCACTGCGCCACCAGGGAAGCCCAAATCTGTATCTTTTAAGCCAGTAAGTTTGTGGTAGTTAGAGCAGCAACAGAAAACTAACACAATCATGAATTACTTTACTTTAAAAAGTAAACCTTTTAAAATATGTGTAATATACACAGAGAAAAACACTCAGATGATACGTGTCCAGCTCAGTAAATTTCTGTAAGGTGCACTTGTCTGTGTACTCACAGCCAGATCAAGAAAGAGCACATCCCAGGCCCCCAGAAGTCCTCCCATGAGCCCATCCAGGCACCACCCTCCCTCAAATGGCACTCGCTCTCCTAACCTCAAACCCCGTAGATTATTTTTGCCTCCTTGGTGGTTGGCTGCTTTTTTCATTCGGTGTAATGTTTGTGAGACCCACGCACGCTGTTGCATGTGGTCGTGGGTCTTTTATTCTCCTCGCTGTGCGGGATGCCCTTCTGTGAATAGACCACCGTCTACTCAGCCATTCTATCGTCAATGTGCATCTAGATTGTTTTCAGGTTTCTGGCTGGTATAAGCAGTGTCTCTGTGAAAGTCCTTATCCGTGTCTTTGGGTGAACACATGCATGTGTTTCTGGTGGATACAGACCTAGGAGGCAGAGGGTGTGCGGATGTTCGGCTCTGGAGGTTTCTGCCAACCTGTTTTCCAGAGTGGTTACACCAATCTGTGCTCCCTCCACTGGTGTGAAAGAGTTTGCCGGTTTTTCGGGTGGTTTCTCTGACCTTTTCTTATTGATTAGAAGGAAATTTTTTTTAGCATATTCTGCATAAGAATCTCTCCCCGTCCGTGGCTTGCCTTCTCATCTTCTTAATGGTGTCTTTTGATGAATAGAAGTTCTCCCCTATGCTTTCTTTTAAAAGCTGTATCGTTTTACCCCTTAGGTTTAGATATGTAACCCATGTAGAATTTATTTCTGTAAATTATAGGAGGTGGAGGCTAATGAATTATTTCTATATATTTTTTCGAATTGAAGTCTAGTTGATTTACAATGCTGTATTAGTTTCAGGGGTACAGCACAGCGGTTCAGTTACATCTATCTATCTATCTATATTCTTTTTCAGACCCTTTTCCCTTATAGGTCAATACAAAATATTGATTATAGTTCCCTGTGCTATACAGTAGGTCCTTGTTGGTTATCTATTTTATATCAATGAATTATTTTGAGGAACGACTTACATACAGTGAAAGGCACAGATATTAAGGTTACAATTCAGTGAGTTTTGACAAATCTATACACATGTAACCAACGCCTCATTCAAGACAACAGAACATTTCCATCAATCCGGAGAGGTCCGTCGTTCCCCCTTCCAACTAATCCCCAATCCCATAGGCAACTACTATTTTGATTTCTATTACTAAAGGTTAATTTTGCCTTTTCTTGAACTTTGTACGAATAGAATCATATACTATGTACTCTTTTGTGTCTCTTTTTTGACTCCACCTAACGTCTGTGATATTCATCCATGTTGTTGAATCTATCAATAGTTTATTCCCTTTATTCCTAAAGAGTATTCTACTTTATGAATACACCACAGTTGGTTTATCTGTTCCATTGGCGATAAAAGTTGGGCTTACTTCCAGTTTTATGTTTTTATTAATAAAGATGCCCCCAACAGTCTGACCTAAGCCTTTGTGTGGACTGTATGGATCCGTGTTTTCATTTCTTTGCGGTAAATGAAATTTACCACAAAATTTACCTAAGAGTGAAATTACTGTGTAATAGCAGAGGTTATAGGACCATGGTTCTCTTCCTATCTGTTTAATGCCTGAAAATAGTGGCCTCATATATTTTGTCCAGTTTTCTAGTGGTTTATCACGGGAGGGCAGTTCTGGTACTGGTTACCCCATCATGGCCATAAGCAGGAGTTCCCAATGCATTACATTTATAATGAAAAGAAATTGTGATTCAGTTAAGTCCCAGACAATATGGCAGAGCAGGAAGAATGTGTGTTTTGGAGTCAAACAGAGCAGGTTCAGAATCCAAATCTAACACTTCTTTACTGTGTGGTCTTGTATCAATAACACCTCTTTGAACTCGACTCTTCTCTGTAAAATGGGGAGGGGATAATAGCATCTTCCTCGGGGGATTTTGGGAAGGATTTTGGAAGGGATAACTTGAGTGCCTGCCTAGTGCATAGCAGACTCAACAGAAACAGTTCATGTTTTGTTATGTTGAGGGATGATTTTGTTTCAAGAAGAGCATTTGAAGTACCCAGAAGACTGGATGAATTATGTATTATATTCAATAAATTTAATGAAAATAGACACTTTTCCTGACATGTTCTAGACACCTGGGATATAATAGTCACTGAGAATAGACTGGGTCTCTCTCCTCAAGGGGTCTGCCTTCTAGGGAGAGAAGAAAGTGAGTGAGTAGTAGGTAAAAAAATAAGAAAAGTTCAGTTATCAATAAATGCTATGAAGAAAATAGACAGGGGGGTGTTATAGAGAGTAACCAGGAAGGGGTAGGAGGGTGCGTTTAAATAAGTTGGACAGGGCTTCCCTGGTGGCGCAGTGGTTGAGAGTCCGCCTGCCGATGCAGGGGGACACGGGTTCGTGCCCCTGTCCGGGAAGATCCCACATGCTGCGGAGCGGCTGGGCCCGTGAGCCATGGCCGCTGAGCCTGCGCGTCCGGAGCCTGTGCTCCGCAACGGGAGAGGCCACAACAGTGAGAGGCCCGCGTACCGCAAAAAAAAATAATAATAATAAAAAAAATAAGTTGGACAAGGAAGACCTCTTTGAGGAGATGATATGGAGGGAGCCAACCACGTGACTGTCTGGGAGGGGAGAAGAGTGTCCCGGGCAGAGAAGCAGGTACGAAGGCCCTGCGATGGGAAGGTGCTCACTGCAGAGGAAGAAGCTGGAGTGCAGTGAGTGAAGGGGACCGCGGCAGGAGTTGTCGGAGAGGCGTCAGAGCCCAGACCACACAGGGCTCTAGAGGCCTCAGTAAGGAGTACAGATTTAACTCAAAGTAGGGTGGAAAGTCTTCAGAGTATCAAACTGAGGGATACTATGATCTAATCTACATTTTAACAAGATCACTCTGGCCACTATATGGAGAATGGATGGCAGTGAGGCAGGAGTGTCAGCAGGCCAGTGAAGAGGCCTCCAGCCCAACGCGGGAGGGAGGGTGGTGGCTTCTGCTGCCACGGCGGCAGAAGAGATGGGAAGAAGGGACTATTTGCATGCAGTCTCTTTAGAGGTAGAGCCACAGGACGACTCAGCGGAAGGTGGTACAATTTGCTAAGATAACGGAGCCTGGAAGCAAAACAGGTGGGCGTGGGGCGGGCGTGGAGAGCCCTCTTCTGGACCTGCTGCATTTGACAAATGGAGATATCAGTGGTCCTTTGTGTGCACGCAGGGAGAGTCAGGGCTGGTGACCCACACCGGGGAGTCATCAGCTGACTGTGGGTTTAAAGCCATGAACTGGGTGAGATCACTCAGAGAGAGAGCAAAGGGCACAAAGAGGGGCTGGCCTGCGCTGCTCTCCTCCCACATCCAGAGACCAGCAGAGGAGTCTGGTGGGGGAGGAGGAAATGGAGGGTTTGGAGTCACTAAAGCCAAGAGAAGAAGCAGTTTCAAAGAGGTACTGTGTCAAGTGCCGCTAAGGGAATGAGTAGGATGTGGGTCAGGAAGCAGCCCCTGGGTTTGCAACATGGAGGTCGTTGGTGACCTTGACAAGGGCGGCTTAGTGTAGTGGGGGGCAGAAGCCCAGCCGTGTTGGAAGAGAGAATAGAACGGTAAGAAGTGGAGATAGTGAGTCTTTCCAACTGTCTCAGAAGTTTTGCTGAAAAGGACAAACAATGAGGTGCAAGGAGATGTGTTCTCAAAGGAGGGAACTTTGGGGTGACTTTTTTTAAGATGAGAGTTACCAGGGCAATGTTTTTTGTTTTTTTTTTTTGAACTTCTGGCCGCACCTCCGGGCTTGCGGATCTTAATTCCCTGCACAGGGGTCGAACCCACGGCCCCTGCAGGAGTCCTAACCACTGGACCTGCAGGGAAATCCTTTTTTTTTAGGGCAATCTTAAATGCTGATGCAGAGAGGCAGACATTCTTTATGCAGGAAGGGGAAGGGGTTCATTGCCAGTGACAACTTTCCCTATTGTTACTTCTGTCAGTGGAATGCCCCTCTCCCAATTTTTTAATGAAAAAGAAAGGTCAAATATACAGAAAATTGGGCTGCCCTGGTGGCGCAGTCGTTGAGAATCTGCCTGCCAATGCAGGGGACGTGGGCTCGAGCCCTGGTCTGGGAGGATCCCACAACTACTGAGCCTGCGCGTCTGGAGCTTGTGCTCCGCAGCAAGAGAGGCCGCGACAGTGAGAGGCCCGCGCACCGCGATGAAGAGTGGCCCCCCCACTTGCCGCAACTAGAGAAAGCCCTCGCACAGAAACAAAGACCCAACACAGCCAAAAATAAATATAAATAAATAAAAAATAAGAACCTGCTTATTAAAAAAAATAAATAAAATTCAAAAAATATATATATATATACAGAAAATTGAAAAACATTTTTGAATTAGCATTCATATACCCACCATTTAGATTCCATAATTGTTAACATTTCAAATGCTGAACTATTTGAAAGTAAGTTGCAGGTGTAAATACTTCAGCCTGAATCTCCTAAGAATAAGAACATTCTCCTACATAACCACAATATCATATCGTTATCAAACCGGAGAAAATTAACATTCATTCCCTAAGGTTTTCAAGATCAAATCCAAATTCACGTTTTCCCAGTTGCCCATAGACTGTCTTTCAAACCACAATCCATTGCAAGGTCTATGCAATTGCATTTGGTTGTTGTATCTCTTTAATCTCTCTTAATCTAGAGCAACTGCTCTACCCTTTTTTCCTCCCTCACGATATTGACTTTTTAAAGACACCAGGCCAATAACCCTGTCTAATGCTCCACATTCTGGATTTGTCTGATCGTTTCTTCATGGTGTCTTTTGACGTGTTCCTCTATCCTATTTTCTGTAAGATGGAAATTAAGTTTAGTGCCTCAATAATTTTTTCATGGTGTTCTGAAGGCCCCAAAGGAATACCTAACTGTTCCATTTATTAAGTAGTTAGGTCCATGCGACTGAAGAAGTATTCATGTCCTAATGAGTTAGCACCAGTTGAAAAAGTAATGCACATAAATTGACGGGGAAATATTTTATTTCATTCTAATTGCTCACTAATGGGATGGGTGCACCTGTTGGGCACTGCACAACCTCTCAAACTTCAGAATCGGGGCTTCCCTGGTGGCGCAGTGGTTGGGAGTCCGCCT
>NW_020175468.1:1520097-1523302 GCF_003031525.2 Neophocaena asiaeorientalis asiaeorientalis
GTAGCACAAATCTAATGTCAAAACTGTGAACTACCCCACACACACACACACACACACACACACACACACACACACACACGTTACCAGCATCACAGGCATTCTTCCTGGCGCTCCAGTTGTCCCAACTGCCACCAATGGGAGCCCCTTCAAGCTGGCTACTGTGTCCTTTTGACCTGACCCCATTAGTATTTTGAACACTTTCTTGCATTTTTGGCACAAAAGATGTCCCATGCTTACTTTGTAATTGCCCTACCCCCAAGCCTGGAAGCAGCCACTTTTCCAAGAAGTCTGGTTCGTCTTGGGGGAACGATATCTAGAAACCAAGACCGGGGTGGTACAACGGTTTATTTCAGCCAAACTTTCAACCACCGATGGATATAGATGGCTTGAGATGGTCCTGTCTGGTAACGAACTAGAGTGTCATGCTCTGTGTCACTGACCGTTGCAGTTATCTGTTGCTGTACAGTAAATCACACCCAACACGTAGTGACTTGAAGCAGCAAAATCTTTATGTTATCTCTTCAGGTCTCTGTGAGTCAGGAATGTGGGGAAGAGTCAGCGGGCAGTCCTGGCACTAGAGTGGATACAGTGAGACTGTGGCCAGAGATATAACAGAAGGGGAGCTGACGCAGCCGTGGGCTGGCCAGGAATTCTTCCCTCTTCAGGTAGCGTCAGGGCTTCTCTGTGTGACCTCTCCCTGTGGGATACTTTGAGCTTCCTCCCAGCATGGTGGCCTCAGGGCCGTCAGTGAGCCTTTTAAGCCACCAAAGGCTCAAGAGCCACTTTCCAGCAAGTAAAGCAGAAGCCGCATCTCTTTTATGACCTAGCCTTGGAAGTCAATGGCGTCACTTCTGCCACACTCCATTGGTTGAAAAGGTCACAAAAGCCCTCCCAGTTTTTTGTTTTTTTGTTTTTTTGCGGTACGCAGGTTTCTCACTGTTGTGGCCTCTCCCGGCCACAGGCTCCAGACGCGCAGGCTCAGCGGCCATGGCTCACAGGCCCAGCCGCTCCGCGGCATGTGGGATCTTCCCGGACCGGGGCACGAACCCGCGTCCCCTGCATCGGCAGGCGGACTCCCAACCACTGCGCCACCAGGGAAGCGCCATTTGGTGTTTTGAAATAGTAAATGTACCTTCTGAGTCTCTGTTACTATGTGGGGGTGGGGTCCCCAGGTCACTGCCATCCCTTCTTAGGTAATAAGGATTCTGGCACATCATAGGTCATCATAGGCCCCAATCAGTGTTGAAAATGTGAATGAAAAAGGGGGATCAGCCCTTAGGATGCTCAGGACTGCTGCTTGAGTTAAGCTTTAGGGCAAAGTTTAGGGGACAGATGGTCACGTGGGGCTTGGTTTTGTGTTGGCGCTAATCCGGGGCTCTTCCTCCCCCTTTCTACTCTCCCTGTGTCTTGCCGTGCTTCTGCCACACCTGTCTCATTTCCTCTCTCAAACAGGCCAAGCCTGTTGCCTTCCCCCGGGCCTCTGCTGTCCATACTTCTCCTGCCTGGGGGCTCTTCCCTGCACACCCAGGCAGCTGCCTCCTTGTCTCATTTAGATCTCCGCTCAAAAGCCACTTGCTGTGTGAGGCCTCGCATCACCTCCAGCCTGCCTCCCTGCCCGCCCCTGTCTGCATTGTGCTCTTTTGTTTCTCTGAAATAGGTTCAGACCAGACCAGGAAGCCTCAGGAGTTGGTAAGATGTGGAAATTCTTCTCTACTTCCCTGCTCTGGCCTCTCCACAGCAAGCCTCTGGAAACTAAGGGGTTAATGCTGGGCACAGCAGGGGCCTCCAAGATCCCGCTCTGCCTAAGCCCAGCAGTGCTCACCTCCCTGAGTCCAGTGGAGGCTGGTTGTAAGGAATCAGCTAGATGCTCAGGAAGCACTTGGCATGGCATCCGAGTCTGATCGAAGCGAGCACGTACGACATGCTGGCCGCTGTTACCATCACCGTTTTACCAGCACTGCCACGGACCTTAGGCCTGCGCTATGCTGTGCTCTGGGGTGCACGTATTCACACCTCCAATCTCCTAAACCAGATCCCTGTAGCGCCAAGGTGGGGGACCCAGCGCTCCACAACACACCTGTTGCTCCCAGGCCCTGGTCGCTCTCTCCTTCCTCAGTTTCCCCTCTCTGTAGTTCTTACGTCTCTGCATTAACCAGCCCCCACCCACAGCTGCTTCTTATGCACCCAAATGTGACCCACTTTCCCTCCCCGCCTCCCAGCCCCTCTTTCCCCAGACTGGCTTCCACTTCGCCCCATTTCTGCCCGTGGGGATGAAGGGGACACACTTGCCCCTCCCAGGGCTCTCAGAAGAAGGGCAGATTGGCACTTTATCTTTTCTCTCTCCTCCATATGTAAAGTTAGTAGCTGGACTTTTGAGGGGAACAAAGAAGAGGTGAGATTCCTGCCTGGGAGGAAATTCAGTGCACTGGAAATGGGCTGCCTCTTTTCAGCCCCCTTCTGAGTTTCTTTGCCCCCTAATTCCCCATGCCCCCCATCCCTGGTGGCTGAGCCTTTAGCGGTAGCAGACAGTGGAGTTGATGAGGCAGAGGGAGAGCAAGGTGACCTCTCCGAGACCCCTGCATCCTCTCCCTGCCCCCCTGCACCCAAGGTGCAATGCGGGCTTCACAGCTCTCTATGTATCCCCAGCACCTGCTGTCAACACCTGGAGGAGGTGAGAGAACTCCGTGGGGGGAGGCTGTAGACCCCATCCTCTGCCCTTTCCCACCCGCCTCCACCTGACAGGGCTGGGCCAGGGGTTCCTCGCCAGTGCCCAGCCTCTTCTCTAGCTCCTTCAAGATACCCCGTCCAGAGCCTGGACTCTGCATTTGAATTCTGCTCTGGTTCCCCTGAGAGCTCAGCGTCCTTATCTGGGAAATGGGTGCAAGGATCCTTCTGTCCGGCTGCTGAAAGGCGGGGGTGGTGGTGGTGGTGGTGATGATGTGGGCACACAGTGAGGGTTCAAGGCGTTCCCTCCGTGCTCTCCCTCAGGCCCCTGCAGCCCACCTGTGCCTCCACAGCTCTAGCTCCCAGGCTCCTTTCTCCCCTGCCCTGGATCTCCCCTCTCCCCCCACCCCTCTCTTGGTCTCCCTCCCTTCGGTCCTCTCATCTCTGTCCAGCTTTGTTTCTCCCCATCAGGCCAGCGCCTCCGCCCTGCTTCCTCCCTCTCCCCACATCCCCCCAAAGCCTCCCCACCTCTCCTCCCGCC
>NW_020175468.1:1523398-1523509 GCF_003031525.2 Neophocaena asiaeorientalis asiaeorientalis
GACCCCCTTCTGTGACCTTTCTTCACTTCGAGCCCCCCATCCCTGTCTCCTCACCTCATGGGATCCCCCAATCCCAGACCCCCCAGTCCTAGGGGCCTCCTGTCTGGAACC
>NW_020175468.1:1523660-1528516 GCF_003031525.2 Neophocaena asiaeorientalis asiaeorientalis
TCCGCAGCGCACCATTGCTATGCACCTCACATCCCAAGTCCCGGCCGCGCAGCCGCCAGACAGGAACTCGGGCTCCAGCGGCAGCTGGGGATAGCCAGAGTCGCTTCCCTCCCGGTCCAGGCAGCAGGCAGCAGGCAGCATCCTCTCCCCGCTAGAACCTCCCCCCACCCCGCAGTGGCCAGGATCAGCCCCTCCCTCTTCCTGTCTCCTTGCCGCTTCTAACATGCACCTCCTTTCCCTCCCCACCTTCCTGCCGCTCTTCCCTGGGTCTCCTCTAATCCTGGCACTTGAGTGTTCAAACACACACTCAGAAAGGAGGGACAGAGAGCGAAGCAGCCAAGAGGTAAGAGGGAGACATTCAGACAAGGCAGGGAAGGGTGGGAGAGAGGGGGACTCCACTCCCAAACAGACACACAGTTAGGGCGCACCACCAGGGAGCCAGACCTGCACGGAGTCACTCAAGTTCCAAAAGGAAGGAAAGTAGGGGAGGGAGGGGAACACACACCATCCTCACACACAGAGCAAGGGACCAGGCAAGGCAGAGACACAGGGAGCCTCAGACTCTGGAGCGTAAGGGGAGAGGCCCAGGGCGCAGGTGGGAAGGAGCCCGAGGGCACTCCAGCACCCGAGAGGCGCAGGGGGCAACCAGAGGCACAGCGCCCAACTTGCCAGAGAGAGTCAGCCATCACTGGAGGGCAGGAGGTAGAGTGTGAGAAAGACACAGAGGCATGTGTAGGCAGAGGTGCACACGTGCGTGGGCACACACGCACAAACACACACACACAGAGTCATTTACTCGCAGCCAGAGACCCAGGTGTGGAATCAGAGAGACCCAGTTACAAACTTGGCTTCGGAACCCAGAGTCAGAGAGAAAGACCTGGACACACAGAGACACACGCAGTCCCTCATACACAGAGACACGGAGGGAGAGACAAAGGCAGCACCTCCTGGAGAGACGCCCTGCCAGGGAGGCCCTCACTCCTGGTCACCCTGTGACCTCACACTCACAGAGACTCAAAGAGGTGTCATGGAGACATCGAGAGGCACGGAGGTGGCCTCAGAGCTCTGAAGATGCAGCCCCACGTGTTGCTGGTACATTCTCACGTCCCAGCGTGAGGGGTCTCCGTGTGTGCTGGAGGGACCCCAGCAGCCGCCCTGCATCCGTCCCAGAGTCAGCTGGGAAAGTGCTCCCCGAGTCAGAGGGCTCCGGCAGAATTAAGACGTCAGGTATCAGAGGGCCTTTGACACGTCTCAGGAAAATGGAGCCAGGGCCCAGCACGCATGCATGCACCGGCACCGAGGCCAGGTGGAGAGAGGCAGGTCTCCAGGCGAGGTGCTGTGGGGCACGGCCAGAGTGGGGGGGCGGGAGGGGAAGCGCTGAGTCCTCAGCTGCCTCCAGCACCCCGGCTCCTCTCCTCCCCACCCCCATGGCTCACCTGTCTCCTCTGATAGGACAGCGCACCCTCTCTTTATCACACCCTCCGCATCCTCCTTCCCTTCCCCGACCTCTCCGGCTGGGCATCTGTCCTAAGGTGTCACCTGGACCTCGTGTCTCTATCTCTGCACCTCCATCTCCCACCTCTCTCCCCTCGGCTGACCCTTCACCCCGCCCCCCAGCCCAGTGCCTTCCGGTCTTCCCTCCTCTGTCTACCCTTGCTTTCTTTTCCACTTCTTTCCAGCCGCACTCGCTCCCTGCACTTTCTTCTCCGTTTCTCTGTTGTCGCTCTCCCTCACCTCCAGCCATCTGTTTCTAGCCGCCCCTCTGTCTTCCTTCCTCTTCCTTTTCCCCTGCACTCGCCCTCCCCACAGCCCTGAGCACTTACACTGGTGTCCCGTGGACGGCGAACGTTATTTCCCCCTGCTGCTTTCAAAGGGCTTAACGTGTTGCCAATTTTTTGAAAAAAATTAGCAATTTCACATGAAAACTCATTCACATCACAAGAAAAAAATGTGTAACTTTGCGTGGTGATTTGTAACTAGACTTGTGGTGATCGTTTTGCACATACTGAATTATTATGTGATACGCCTAGAGCTAATAGAATGTTATATTCAATTATATCTCAAGACTCCAGGTTCTCAGCTGCTTTTGCATAATTCTCCCCCTGGGGTAGCAGTGCCCTGTGCTCAGGTGCCCCAAGGGCCAACCCTCCCTACTCTCTTCTTACCTGCTTCATCCGCCTTTCTTACCTGCCCAACACTATAGTCAGCTGAGTTTTCCACCTCTGCTATTTTCTCTTCTGTTCCTCTCCAAGTGGTTCTTCCCACCTCTCCCACCCCATCCCCCGTCACTCTCTCCACACTCCTACCATTGATTTTCTTCCAGAATCGGAGCCCCTTTGCCAGGGGCTCTCTCTGCCTGCCCTTCCTGCCCCATCATTCTTCGGGGCAGTTTTGCCCCAGCTCTGGGCCTCCCTGGAGCCAGGGCCTGCCTCCCTGCCACACCAAGGGCGGGAAGACTCTTAAGACCACCAGGCTGCAGAGCACACACGAGTTCTGTTGCAGCCCATCCTTGGTTGGCTGACAGCCAGGGTGGGCCCCAGACCCCACCCTTGTCCCCCGTGGGTCAGATTGCCGCCCACAGGCAGGGGTGGGTTTCCCTGTGTGTTGAAGGGAGGGCAGGTACACAGTTGAAAGTTCACCTGGTCCCAGTGCAGGTCTCAGAGGACAAGAGGCTATGTTCCGGGGGAGGAGGGGCCTCACTTGGTCTCATCTCCGGGTCAGGGTGCAGATGACAGGGGTCCCCTCTGTGCCATGACGGTGCTCAACCCCGCCATCAGTCCCTCCACCACCACCCTTGTCGGGGTGTAGGGAGAATGTGTGTGTTTCCTCTCTGGTAGAGTGTAGGAAGTCGCCTCATCCCTGAGTTCAGGAACCCTCCATCTTTGCTGGGGAGAAACCCCCTTTCCCTTCCCTTCCCAGTCCCTAAGAGCGGGGTGACTCTGCCGGAGAGGGGGTGGCAGGAGAGTAAAAAGAGTGCCAAGATGCCCCCTTGTTGCCTGGAAACCTACATGCAACTGTTGTCATGGCAGGTGGAGGGGAGGGGCTGCTTCTGAGGCCTGGGAGATGGGCTGGTAGGGCCCCTGCGGGCAGAAGTCCATCCCGGGGGGCGGCTGGGTCCTCAAGAGGGCCGCAGAGAGCGAGAACGCTGGGTCCTGGTGGGGGTGTTAAGGAGCCTGTGTATGACCCAGATGGCTAGCAGAGAGGGAGCGAGGTAGGGCTGGGGCAGCGACCCAGGCCACTCCCTTCCTGTCTCAGCTGTGTCCCCCTGAACCCCTCAGCCCACACTCCTGTCAGAGTGTCAGAGCTCTTGTTCAAGCGCTGTGACAAAGGTCAGAAAGCAGCGGCAGCCCCAACTCGCCCAGAGGGGCAACCCCAGGTGGTAAACGCGGAGATTTGCTGTCCACTTGCCTGGAACCCTCAAACACAGGGCCGGAGATAATGATGACAAGAGCTGACATTCATTAGCGCTTACCCTGGGCCAGGCTCTGTGCTGGTGAGTCCATGTGGATTTGTTCTGTTCTCATCTCACAGGAGTCCTGGGAGGGAGGCACGATCATCATCCTTATTTGACAAAAGGGGGAACTGATGCGGGAGAGATGAGGTCCCTTACCCGAGATCACCAAGGTAGAAGTGGCAGAGCTGGGACTGCAAACCTGGGCACTGGCCACTCTGCAGATTGCTTCCCCCAGCTGAGATCACTGCTTTCCAAAGGGGGAAACAGAGAGGGCAACATGCTGGCCCATCAGGCCCTCCGAGTGGAAATCAGGATCATTAATAAGAACAATGATCAGATTGTTAAGAATAACAGATTCTCGGAGTTTATCGGAGTTCTGGTAACTCACAGGCTCCTGGCCTCTCAATCTCGTTTATGCCCAGAGGGGAGAGGACATACCCAGGCCCATTCTCACGGCGGACTTTCCTTACCAGGGTGGGGGTGTCCAGTCCATGTCCAGCTGGGGGGAACAAAGATCCTTCAGGTGATTCTGTGGGTCCCCCCTCCCAGTGATAAATGGGTGTTTCTGATCCAGCCAGAAACACTGGATTAACATAAGGGGGGGTGGGGGGTGGAGTAAAAAGGAGGAAAAGATTTGTTCTTCTGACCCAGTGAGAATAAGTGATAACTGTTATTAATGATTTAGTACTGATAACACTGTCACTGAAGTGCCCAGCACTGGACAGGTAATGGCACCAAGCTAGGCAGAGCCTGGGGGGGTCGGAGGGGGCCACAGTGAGAAAGCAGCAGGTCAGAGTGTAAACCCAGGTCTCCCTGACACCCTTGCTCTTTCCGCCTGTCCGTCCTTCCCAAAGTGACAGTGTGACGCTATCCAGGAGGAGGAGGGCAGTCACAGTCAGGGAGGAGTTGTGTTGACCTTCCTGTGAGCCGGACACTGCTCAGCCTCGTCTCAGATGCTGGGGCCACTGAGTCCCCCACCATCCGAGGAGGCGGTCGATGAGCTATTTCCCTCTTACAGATGAGCAAACTGAGGCCGTGAGAGGCGATGTCCCCTTTCCAAGGCCCCATGTCTAATACGAGTGACAATCGAGGTTCTCACCCCGGTCTGCATCCCCTCCCAGCACACCCCTAGACAGGGTGGGGGAGGGGAGGGTTCATTACTCCTCTGGAAATGGACCGTGGGAGCCGATTGCACACTTAGGGGACCCTTGACCCCTTGCTCCAGGACCAGAATCCCTGGGAAATGTGGGATCTTGGCCTGGTCCTGGATCCACCAAATCAGAACCTGCCCTTTCACAAAGCCCCCAGCTCGCCTGGATACGCGCCGATGTCTAAGGAACACTGATCCCGTTCAAGGAGTTTTCAGCCTTTGGTTACTTTTAGTAGAACCCCCCCCCCCACC
>NW_020175468.1:1528659-1540242 GCF_003031525.2 Neophocaena asiaeorientalis asiaeorientalis
TCCAGAGTAGTAGTTCTGCACGCCCTGAGATGGAAAACAGATGGCAGCATTGCCCTTCCAGGGGACAGGGAGGGGAGGGGAGCAGGGGGGCGGGAGGCCACAGTCAGGCTGGCTCACACTAGGGCCCTCCCCACCTGCAAACTCACCCCCATGCACCCCTGCGAAGCCTTGGCAGTAACCGCTGTTTGGAAAACCACCAGTACCAGGCTAGGTCCTAGCTCTCTCCCTGGATGCAATTCAGCGGTGGTGTTAGGCCGCCCCACCTCCCAGAGTCACACAGTATAGGGGCCCTGGATGTTCAGCTTCCTTCCATCTCTTGGTTCCTGCCCGGGTCCGGGCGGTCGTGGGTACAGCAAGGACTCAGGACCTCACCGCGCCTCCGTATGCCCTTCCGTGAAGTGGAACTGCTGTAGTTCCTCCCCTGTGGGCCCAAGGCTGCCTCGGCAGAGGCCTGGCACAGAGCAGGCTTCATACGACAAAGGCAGAGCCAGCCTGGCTTGCGTGCCCTACTCTCAGTTGAGTTTGTTTCTCTCGCTTTGATCTCCTTCCAAGTCCTTCCAGAATCCCGGGAGAGCCCTGCGAGGTTGTTGAGCAGAGCCTCTGAGCAGAGGAGCCCAAGCTCTGGGGACTCAGAACTGGTTCCAAGCGGGACGGAGGCTGAACCGGGAGGCACTGGGATGGCCATACCACGCTGTCCGATACAGTAACCACTACGGCCACAGCCATGTGTGGCCATCGACCTCTAGATTAATTTAAAGAGGGACTTCCCTGGCGGTCCAGTGGTTAAGACTCTGAGCTTCCACCGCAGAGGGCACGGGTTCGATCCCTGGTCGGGGAACTTAAGAATCTGCGTGCTGCAGGGCGCAGCCAAAAAAAAAAAAAAATCCTCGATTAATTTAAAGTAAATCAGCAATTCAGCTCCTCACTCACACCACGTGGCAAGTGCTGGATGGCTACATATGCTGGCGGCCACCATACCCGACGGCGCTGATAGCACTTCAGTGGGGGACAGCGACCCACTCAAACACTGAACCGGTTCCACACCAGCTGGCAAACAGCTGTTGTTCTCCCCCCACCCCCTGCCTCCCCAGCCCTGTGTCATATGCTACCTGTTATCAATTCCCATTCCTCAGACGAAGAAACGGGGACGGCAAGCTACGGTTCCCAGCAGAAAATTGGCAGCTGCCTGGGACCGGAGCGGGTTTGCTTCTGTCCCCAATCACCAGGCAGACTTTGCGTCCCAGCTCACGTTTGCCGGTCACTCGCTGACCAGACCATCTTCTGGGCCCCCTTGCCCCAGCCCCGGGCTTCGCTGACTGTCACTGATGTCCTGTTTTAAAGGAGGAAATGGGAGCCCAGAGAGGGGGAGGGCCTGGCCCAAGGTAACACAGCCAGCGACCGATGGCAACCAGGCTGCGGGTCCCTCCACCACCCGTAGCATCTGGGGTGCTGGCATGAGCGGGTTCGCCACCTAGAAGCAAAGACTGGACTGCTCCAATCTCCTCTCCCCAGCCTTCTTCCCTGCCCTCTCCCCTTTCTTGGCTTTAAGAATTTGACCCCCAAATCTGTAAGAAGAACCCGGCCCCTCCCTCTGCCTCATCTCCAAGTTCTGCCACTTTTTGCAAATTGGCAGTATCTTTTCATTCTTTTCCTCCTCGCCACCCCTGTGGCCCCGGCCCCAGACTCATCCTCTCCCCCTGGACCTTTGGCCCAGCTCCTGCCCGGCCTCAGTCTCTCCCAAGAGTCCACTCAGAGGGGTCTTTCCAACCCAGAGCTGACCCTGCCCCTCTCCTGTCACAGCCTCCCACCCTCAGCTCCCAGCACCCCCGCCTCTCAGCCCGCTGTGGAGCAGGACGTCTTTGTAACTGAGCTGGACTCTGCAGACCCCCGACCCCCATCTGCCTCTCTGGCCCCCAGGCCTTTACACACAGGGGTCCCTCTGCCTGACGCACCCTTCTTCACCCGCGTGCCTCGTGCTGTTTTGCCATCACTTCCTCCCGCAGACATTCCAGGGCCTCCACCCTGTGCTCACCCTCTCACTCAGCCTTTGTACGTCTCCCCTCTGGACCACTAACTCCCCAAAGACAAAGGCAGGTCTCCTCTGCCCCTGCGCCCCCGGCGCCGGCAAGGAATCCAGCGGTAGGGGGCGCAGACAAACTCCCTGCCTGGGGAGCTCACCTTCTAGTGGGGAGACAGACAACGTGCGGGACCAGGCGTTATCCATCACATGATGTCGGGCCAGCTGATGAGAGGGTTGTGAAGGAAAGGAAGAGAAGAGTAAGGGACGGGCTGGGGGGCGGGGGGCAAAGAAACCCTCCCGGAGGGGGCACGGAACAGAGTCCAGAATGGAGACAGAGCAACGCAGACCCAAGGAGGACCGCTCCAGGCAGAGGGAACAGCAAGGGCAAAGGCCCTGAGGTGGGAACGTGCCTGGTGTGTGGGCGGAGACTCGGGGTGGTGGAGTCACCAGTAAATATTTGTTAAATGAACATATGAAAGACCAAATAAATGACCCATCGTTGCTTCTTGGTCGGGAGTTGGGGGAAGACAGGAAAAGACAGCCCCCCTCACCAAGCAAGTCATCTCTCCCCAGCCCACCCCTGCCTCAGGAAGCTTGGGCAAGTCCTGAGCTGAGCCCCCAACTCTTTCCTCCGCAGCAGCTATGAGGGGCCCGAGCCACCCTTTTCCCCGGGAGATTCTAACTCAAAAGTTAGCGGACTGTCGATTCTCGGGGCTTTGGGGTTGCTTTTATTTTAAAAGCATTCAGGACACGGACCGGCTCAGAGGGACACACGTGTGAAGTTGTTTCATCCATCCCTGAAGCCTGTGCTTCCTGTACCCTGCCCCTCTTCCCCCCACCTTAACAGCTCCCGGCCATGCCCGTATGACAGACATCCAGGGAGAGAAGTGTTCATCTCTCCCTGGCTTTGATGTCTCTCCACCCTCCTGGCTCCAGGCTCCACTTCCGCCCCAGTCCCTCACAGTTGGGAAGTTCTTCTTTAGATCTAACCTCCATCCCTCTTGCTGCGATGGCAGTCAATTTCCTATCTCTTCTCTCACCTCCTGAACTTCCCCCAGAAAAAAATGAGTACGCCTGACTGGAATGTTCCCTGCCTCTCTTTGCTCCTCACCCCGCCTCTCCTGGGCCCCTGAGTCTCCGATCTGCCATCTGCCAGAATCCTCTCAGGCACGATGCCCGAGATCTCTCAGAACTTGGGGAGGACGGCGAAGCTGGTGAGGCCTCGGCCCGTCGCCTTGAGTGCCTGGCCCTCCGTGCCTCCGCCTTCCCCTGGATCTCGGCTCGCTTTCTAGGCTCCTCTGTTCCCCCTTAAAGCCTCTCTCCCTCTTCCATGCCACCTCCCAGGGCTCGCATTGGTTTCTGTCTCTGTTTCTCTCTCGTGCTGTATCTCTGCCCCTTTCTGCCTTTCACACCTCTTCTCTCTGGGGCCTCTTGCATCTCTGCGTCTGCTTCGGTCCCTTGCACCAGGTGGGGGTGGAGGACCCTCACGTTGAGGCTTCTCCCAGGGCCCTGGGGTGAGGGAGGCAAGTGTGGTGACCTGGCCCAGGGCTGGGCCTCGGGTTCCAATCCCAGCTGCCCCGTATCCAGGCTGTGTGACCATCAGCCAGTACCTTCAGCCCTCGGGATCTGCTTCTCCATCTGGAAAATGGACACAGGGACAAAGCCTTCTTCCTAGGGCCACGGGGAGAAGCCAGCGTCTGGAGACGAGGGCACGGCTAAGCATGGCCCTAGGCCCACAGCGAACGCTCATTGGCCACAGGGGCGGACCGTGGCCAATGAGGGTGGCAGAAGGCAGGTCACAGTTCAACAGGCCCCCAGGAGACCTCCAAGGGACCTGTCCGTGCTATCATGACAAGCTTGAGCGTCTCTGGGGCCCCTCGGCTCTGGGGAGGCTGACCAGGGAGGGGCCGCTTCCCAGCTGCGTGTTTAGCCTTGAGCAAGCGACTTTGCCTCTCTGTGCCTCAGCTTCCCTGTCTGTGAAGTGGGGGTGAGAGCAGGCCCCTGTCAGAGGGCCAATGGGAGAGCTACAGTTAATGCGAGTCAAACTCCCAGGACTCTGCCCTGTCGGCGCCGGGTGCATGGTGGACGTTGCCATTACTGGTGGTGGGGTTATTCCAGGAGCTGGCATGGGTCAGGCATGTACACAGCCCCTGGCTTTGAGAACATGCTCAGAAGAAGAGGGTTAGCCAGCACCCCTATTAGCTGTGTTGGAGGGCTGTAACTGGGGCCAGGTGTCCCCTCGGCGCAAAGCCGTATCCTGGAATGTAGCCCACACAGGTGGCATCTGAGGTGTGGCTCCCCTCAGGGCCTGCATTTAGCGGGGTGCATGCAGCTGCCCTGGGGACCTACGGTATAGTATCTGGGACCCTGCCAGCCAGATGGCGCCATGCTGTGGGTGCAGAAATTGAGCTGAAGGCAGTGTGTTTGCAGCGGCGGCGGCGTATGGAGGTGCTGAGTCTGCCAGGCTGGGCTCCTGGGATGAGAGGGGACCCTCCTGGGATGGGAGGGGACCCTGGGGTCTGGACGTCTGTGGGATGAGCCCGAGATGTGCAGCTGGGCGAGTGTGTCCTGGGCTGGGTGGGCAGAGAGGGGCGTGTGGCCAAGCAGGTGCGTCTCTGTGTGACTGTAGGAGAGAAGGCGGGGAAACTGGGGAGGGACCTAAATGATGGCGCTGGTAACTAATGCCTCCACCCGATGTTCACTGAGCACCTACCCTGTGCCAGGGAACCAAACTGTGCACAAAACAGACGCAGTCCCTGCCCTCGGGGAGCTTACACTCAAGTGTGTGGGCTTCTAAGAGGTCAGAGGGTAACAAATGCGATGTAGACAAAGCAGAGAAGGTTCTGGCGTGGGGTAGGGGTGCTGTGAGATGCAAGGAGGCCTCACTGAAAAGACCTGAAGGGCAAAGACCTGAAGGAGGACAGGGACGCCTGAGGATGAGCGGTCCAGGCAGAGGGAAGAGCACGTGCAAAGGCCCTGAGGCAGGACCGTGCGCGCCGTTCCAGAAACAGTGAAGAGGCCAGTGTGGCCTGAGGTGGCTGGGTGAGCGGGGTTAGGAGCAGCCCATCCTGGGGAGACGGGTCTGCTAAACCTCGGTGAAGTCTCTGCCCTTACACCCCGTGAGACAGGGTGTGAGAGCTGTTTAGTGGACGAGGGGCAGGATCTGACTTGGATGCTGTCAGGGCCCCTCCAGCTGCCTGTGAGAACCGTCTGGGAGGGAGAGCGAGAGTCAAAGTGGGGAGACAACTGAGGAGGCAACTGTGATCATCTAGGGGAGATGGTGGCGGGGATGAGAAGTGGTCAGATCTGCATTTTTTGTAAAGAGAGAGCCATTTACTGAGCCAGTCCCCGAGTGGCCCCATGAGATAGATACTATTATTATCCCTGTTTCACAGCATTTTTCTGCAGCTCAGAAAAATGAAGTCACTGGCCTAAGGTCACACAGCAAACCAACAGCAGATCCAGGACTGAAACCCAGGCCCCCTGGCACTTGGTCAATGTGCTCTGTTACCGCTACTTGTCTTTGGGGGCCTGTGGATGCTGGGTTTGGAGGGTGGGGGTAGCGTTCGTCAGCATCTACACCAGTGTCTGCACACAGTAGGGACGCAGAAAATATTTGTTGGATGGATGGATGGGTGGATGAAAATCGCTGAACAGAATGAATGGAAGAGGCTGCCCTGCCCATTTTGCAGAAGTGTATCAGGAGGCGGATAGCAGCATACGGCTGAGGTCCAGGGGAGAGGGCTGCATCTGGGGATGGGGTTCTTTGTGGCATGAACAGGGGTTGGCCCTCGGCTGAAGGACTGGGATGACGGTGACATGGGCCCAGGTTCGCTGGTGTATCAGGGGTGGAGGTTAGAGTGCCTGGTTGTGCGGTGTGGTGGGGGGCTTTGGGGGGCTCCTAGGGTCCTGGGGGAGTGCCTGCCTGCAGAGGAGCCCGCTCTAGGTTGTCTGCACTCGGGCTGGGGGGGCAGGTGCACGAGGCGGGGTGGGTCAGCACTGGCCCAGCCTGGTTATGCGGCCGATGAGGTTGTCTGTGCCAGGAGGCCAGGCCTGGAACAGCCCAGACACCCACCCCCACCCCCTTCCCTGGGCAGCCCAGCCTTCAACCTTCCTCCCCGACTTCCCCGCCCTTCCCCGGCTGCCCAGAACCAATGGGTTAATTAGATAACAGAGCCTTTGATTAACGGGGGAGGGGGAGGCCTCCAGCGCTGAGAAGGGGGGCTGGAGGAGGAGGGAGGAGAGGCGCCCTCCCCGCTCAGGAGGCGAGAAAGGAGGGAGGGGGGGGGAGGGAGGGAGCTGAGGCACAGCTTGGCTCTGCACTGCCGTGTGACTAGAAATTGTAATCGCGGAGAGAGAGAGACAGACAGAGCCCGGCCGAGGGAGACGGAGACAGACAGACGGACAGACAGACAGAGAATCCGACCGAGACGGGCTCCCCGACCTAAGCATGTGGAGGGGGGGACCTGGGGCGCAGGGAGAGGCCCAGCGGAAGCCGAGCCACTGGGGTGAGTGTCGCTCTGTGTGGGGGGAGACAAGGATGGAGATGGCGGAGGGCGACGAGGGAGGGGAGGGAGGCCCAGGCTCTGCAGAAGCCATCCTGGGGGAGGGGGGGCAGTGGTGCGGGCTGGCAGCAAGGGAGATGGGGACCGAGGCGGAGGTAGAGACACAGCGGCGGCGGGTCTGGACCTGCGGTGGGCGCTGCGGGCTCCCACCGCCCGAGCGGCATCGCGGTCTGGGGGTTCCCCGGCCTCGAAGGCTGGCCCCCTTGGGCTGCGCCGGCCCTTGGCTCCGAGGGTGTGCGCTGGCTTATCACCAGTGTCTTGAGGTGGGAACAGGACAGGGACAGAGCGTAGGGCTCCCTGTCACTCAGGGGTATGCAAAGACCCCACCGCCCTCACAGACCGCATAGATAGAGGCGCTCACAGCCCCCAGCCCTCCAGGCAGAAAAATGAGTCTGGAGTGTAGACACAGGACCAACCCTCCCCCTATCCCACCCCCATCTCTCTCTGTCTCTGTCTCTGTGTCTCCGTCTAGCTGTTGCTCTTCCCCTCACACATGCGTTCAGACACACGGACATGCGCACATGTCTTTTTATCTGAGTTAAAATGATGTTGGAAACCGCGGGAGGGAACGTGTGTGTGTGCGCGCGTGCGTGTGCGGGGCGGTGGGGAGGCCCGGCGGCCCTGTGTCCGCGGGTCTGGGAGTGCGAGGGCGCGCCCCCGTCACCGCTGTTGCTGTGCGTGTTTGTGCAGACGGCTCCTCTGTCCCCCTGTTCGCCCCACTCGTGGGGAACTCTTGGGTCGGCCGTGTTGGAGCAGAGCTCGCGGGCGTGGGCGCGTTTGTGTGCGCTCGAGGCGGAGACGCTGCGTGGAAGGGTTCGGGTTGGGAGCCCGAGGGGTAAAGGCAGGACCGCAAACCCCTTCTGTCGCTACCCAGCCAGCTCCGTGCTCCTCGGCGGCCTCATCTGTCAACTGGGCATCCTAACAGCTTCCTTCTGTGGCTCCCAGGAAGCTTAAACAAGCGTGTGCAGGTCTGGCGCAGAGAAGGGGCCACTCGCAATTCCGGAGCCATTATTATTGTTGTTTTCATTGTTACTGTCATGACTGGCCCATCCCCCTCTCCGTCTCTGGTCCTGTGGAAACGCGGGTGGGAGGACCTGACCCCCACGCTGCCCACTCCCCTCCCAGAGCTCAGGCTCAGGCTCTCCGGCCCCCCAGCCCCTTCTCCAGCGGGCGGGCGGGCCCAGCACCATCCTGCGTGTAGCAGCCGCTGGCACGGACCCACCAGCTGCCATCGTGGCCTCGAGCACCTGCCACCCTCGACCTCCTCCTCCCCCGTTATCGTCTCCGGTGTCCTCCCTCCGCAGCTGCCTCACCTGCCCACACCCGGCACCTCGCCCCTTGCCTTGTCTGGCACCTCACCTTCTCCTTCAAATTCCCCGTTTGAGTCTAACTCAGATCCCTCCAGCCGCTGCCGCCGCTGCCACTGCTTCAAGGCGCATGGACCATGGGTGATGGCAGGGAGTCTGGGTTGCTGGGAAACTTGGCCTCTACAAACACTCCCTGAAGGGAGAAGTGATGTGGGGGGGCATCCAGGAGGCTGGTCCCCTCCCAGAAGTGCATGCAGGTGGAGAGGGGACTTGGGTGGCTGCTGGGACGGGAGCCAGATCCTCATTGCGACTTCCCGGCTTAGCTTTTCACCTCTTCTCTGTCACTTATGTCTTGTCTGTCTCGTCTCTCACTCCATCTCGACCTATTTATGTCCCTTTTTGAAATCATGCAAAGAACCAAGTTTTTTATCTGGCCGATGTCTCCACTTGCCGGCCAAGCGCCCCTGGGTGAGCACTTCCTCTCCCCCAGACTCAGTTTTCTGTTCTGCGAAATGGGCATAAAGTCTTCCCAGCACAGAGAGGGTGAGATGAGTGTAGGGTGCACAGGGCCAGCCCTCCTCTCTGCCCCCCTCGTCCTGCCCTGATCATCAGGGGTGGCCTCTCCCTCCACAGGGGGTCTGCAGGAGTCTTGCCCCCTTGGGTCCTGAGCCTGGGCAGGGAGGTGATGGTGGTGGCAGCAGAGGCAGAGAGCGGCCTGGATGTCGGGGAGGAGCTGGGCCACTCGGGGGGTCCCTGTCCCTCACTGAGCCTCTCCCTCTCTCTCCCTGACAGCCCCCCGGCGCCCAGGCGGAGCATGAACATTGAGGATGGCGCGTGCCCGCGGCTCCCCGTGCCCCCCACTGCCGCCCAGTAGGATGTCCTGGCCCCATGGGGCCCTGCTCTTCCTCTGGCTCTTCTCCCCACCCCTGGGGGCCGGCGGGGGCGGCGTGGCCGTGACATCTGCCGCCGCAGGGGGCTCCCCGCCGGCCACCTCCTGCCCCACGGCCTGCTCCTGCAGCAACCAGGCCAGCCGGGTGATCTGCACAAGAAGGGAGCTGGCCGAGGTCCCGGCCAGCATCCCCGTCAACACGCGGTACCTGAACCTGCAGGAGAATGGCATCCAGGTGAGCTGGGCTGGCAGCCCAGGGGGGTGGGGGAGGGGCCCAGGGGGTGGCCAGTCCCACCTCCCTGAGCTGGCAGAGCCTCCTGGGCGTCCCCACCAGCTCTTCACGCCCGCCCGTACCCTGGGCACTTATGAGATGCTGTTTGCATCCTAGTCACTTGAGCCGAGGCTGTCTGGGTTTTCTCGGCACAAGGCTCCCTGGGTCTGTACCAGCACACTGGGCCCCAGGGCAGGACCATCTGCCCTCCTCCCACAGCACGGCACAGGTGAGCCCTCAGCCTGGCCCCGGAGCCACAGGTCGTGCTGGGAGTGACCCTTCCCTGAGGCCCCTGTGCCACCTGCACCACCGCACCTGCCGCGTGGCGTCGGCCACACATGATGTAGGACTCTGCCCCTCAGTTTCTTCATCTGGAAAATGGCGATGATATGATCCCTGCCCCAAGGGGCTGGTGCGAGGGCTGATGGGTGTCACACTTGTCAAGGATTTAGAATTGCTCTGGCCCCGGGTGAGCGCTTATATGCTGTGTGGTACGGGGATCACATCCCCACTTGCCGGAGTCGGTGTGACAGCCCTGTGCTCCCCAGTACCTGGCTGGCACTCGGACGGGGCAGCTGCCATCCGATTATAATTGTCATTAAGATGGGCTGTGGGCTTCCCTGGTGGCGCAGTGGATTGGGGGCAGAGCTGTGCTATTTTGAAGCAGGGTCTCCCCCGCTCTGCTTTATTGATGCTGGGGCTGGATCACCCTCAGTGGGGTAGGGGAGCGGGCACCCTGTGCACTGTAGGGCGTGGGGCAGCATCCCCGGCCACTAGAGGCCAGTAGCATCCCGCCCCCCAGTTCCAAATGTGTCTCCAGATGTTGCCAGATATTCCCTGGGGAGGGAGGGAATTTCCCCACCCCCACCCCCGGTTGAGAAACACTGGTTTTTTTTGTTTTGAGCCTGGGCCACCACAGTGCAAGCGCTAACCGCTGGTCCACCAGGGAATTCCCCTGACCTCCAGGTCTTTAAAGCTGCAGCCAGCAACCCCTCCTCCTGCAGCCACCACCCGCTTCCCCCATCCAGTTCCGTCCCCCACGGCCCTCAGCATTTAACACAATGCCCATTTACTTCTAGACAGAGGCCTGGAGTGTGAGATCAGGGAGGGCGTGTGTGGCTGTCAGTTTTACTCACAGATGTGTCCCGAGTGCCTAGACTACGGCCTCCCACGTGTAAGACAACCAAGAGACGCTGAACAGACCAAAGCACTAAGGGGGAGGACGGAGATGCTGGGGCGCTTGGGGCCCGGAGAGGAAGATGGTGAGGGGAGGTTTGCCTGCGGGACCCCAGGACCCAAGAGAGGTGTATTCAGGCAGAGGGATCGTCTGAGCAGCCCCTCAGGGCCGGGAGGGGGACTGGTTATCACAGAAGAGGCTGGACTTCATTCCACAGAGTCCAGGGGGGCTCTGGAGGGCTTTAGGCAGAGGGCACCATCAGGCTTGTGTGGTGGCCCCTGGGAGGATGGGTTGAGTGTATGCCGTCAGGAGGTGGCGGAGCTGTGGCGCCGGTGTCGCTTGGTCGCTGTCACATGTCAGCCAGTGCCCTGCCCTGGACTGGGGCGTGGGCACCTAGTGCAGTGCCGGCCACTGAGCAGCTGTTGGTGGGACTGAATTGTTCAGTGAGCCCACCCAAAGAGAAAACGGCCCAGTTCCTCCAAAGGGATGCTGCTGCTGGTGTGAACTCAGCGGCTCCTCGTCGCAGACGCGATTCTTGATGCTCTAACCTCTCCGCTTCCGGTTCCCATTTCCCGGTTATCCCAGCCTGGCGTGCCATCTTGTTTATTGGTGGACTGCCTCTTCCCTTCTAGAATGTAAGCCACTCAGGGGCAGGGAAGGGCTTTGCCCAGAGCTGGTCCTAGCAGCATCTGTGGACTGTCACATGAATACACAAAGGATGCATGGAGTACCGGCAACAAGGGCGCAGGTGTATGGCGAGAATGAAGGGAGGGTGTCGCCCCCTAAAGGGAGGCACGGACAGAGCAGCTGAGACTGCGGCTTGACGTGTGTGAGGCTGACTCAAACCACACGAGCAGAAAAGGTAGCCTCTAGGTGGAGGCAGCTGGTGAGGTGGGCCTGGAGCCCGGGGACGCAGTCCTGCAGGGGCAGGGGTGTGGTGATGTGACGCAACTCCAGCTTCAGTGGTCCTTGCCCCACGGCCACCCAGGAAGGGACAGCCTTGCCCTTGGCATTGAACCCCTAAGAGGTCCCCTCTCTGCCCCCACAGAGGGGGGGTCTGGTCCCCAGGCTGTCCAGGACAGTCAGATGGGGGCCCTGATCCCTTCCTCTTCCCCAGGGTCAGACCAGGATGTGCAGTGGGGGAGGGGAAGTTTAGCTCAGAGCCCTCTTCTCTCCTGGTTCTATGGGCTGGGATAGGAGAGGCCTGCATGGGGACAGGGGATTGACCAAATGCCTTTAAAACAGTGGTTCTCTGGGAATTCCCTGGTGGTCCAGTGGTTAGGATCCGGTGCTCTCACTGCCAGGGACCCGGGTTCAATCCCTGGTCGGGGAAGTAAGATCCCGCAAGCTACTC
>NW_020175468.1:1540278-1558523 GCF_003031525.2 Neophocaena asiaeorientalis asiaeorientalis
AAAAAAAAAAAAAAAAAAGACACGGAGGTCAGGGTGGCCTCATGGAGAAGGTGACATCTGAAAAAATGTTTGGAGGAGGTGACGGTGGGAGCCTTGTGGGGCATTCCAGGCAGGGGGCAGCAGGTGCAAAGGTCCTGGGGTAGAGCCTGCCTGGTGTGTAGGAGGAAAAGCCATGAGCCTGGCGTGGCTGGAGTGGAGTGAACTATGGGGAGAGGGCAGGGGGTGAGGACAGAGGTGGGACAAAGGGGCCTCGTGGTCATGGTGAGGACTTGGGCTCTTCTCTCCATGAGACAGGAGCCAGGGGAGGCTCTGAGTAGAGGACAGACGGGCTCTGACTTGAGTCTCTCTCTGGCCAAGGTGTGGGGACTGTAGGGGCAAGGGCGATGGCAGAGAGGCCTGTTTGGAGGCTGGTGCAGAGTTCACGAGAAAGAGAGACTGGCGGCCCCAGGTTGGCCCAGACTGGTTGCGGTGGAGGTGTGGGGAGCAGACAGGTTCTGGGTCTGTTTTTTGGTGGTGTGTTTTGTTTGTTTGTTTGGTTGGCTGGTTGGTTGGTTTTTTGGCTGCGTTGGGTCTTTGTTGCTGTGCACGGGCTTTCTCTAATTGCGACAAGGGGTAGCTACTCTTCATTGCGGTGAGCGGCTTCTCTTGTGGAGCACGGGCTCTAGGCATGCGGGCTTCAGTAGTTGTGGCATGCAGGCTCAGTTGTTGTGGTGCATGGGCTTAGTTGCTCTGCAGCATGTAGGATCTTCCCTGACCACGGCTCGAATCTGTTTCTCCTGCACTGGCAGGTGGATTCTTAACCACTGCAACACGAGGGAAGCCCCTGGGTCTGTTTTGAAGGTGGAGACTGCAGGATTTTCCAGCAAAGTGGATATGGGAAGAGAAGGAGAGAGGATGACTCTGTAGGTCTGAGTGGACCCCTTGGTTGGACCTGTCTGCTCGTGTGTCTCTCACCCCATCTCCCAGGCCACTGGTCTCCAAACGATGTGACCCACATCCCTGTCAGAATATACATATATGAATTTTATTACTAAAGTCATGCAAAGGTCTACAGCATCCATGGATCATGTATATTATAAAGCTTGCACAAAAGTGGCCACGTTAAAAGATGGGAAGCACGTCTTGAATCCTAACACTTTCGTTTCTCACCCCTGGGGATTCCTGCAGCCCCCTGCTCTGGAGACCTCCGACCCCACCCCACCCCCCAGACTGCACATTCCCTTAGGCCAGGGAATGTCCAGTCTGCAAAAGTGAACGATTCAAAATGTTCAATGGAATCTTCCTCCCTCGGTGGACACCTCACAGATGGCGGGAAGAGTGGGGCCGCCGTTAGAGGGGTTTTACCAAATAACATTTTAATTATCCAGATAAGAAATGAAAAACTCATCCCTGGTCCCACTACCTAGATATACATAACTACTGTTTACATTTTGTTTTAAAGCCTTCCTGGCTCTTTTCTGTGCCTATGTAAATGTGGTTTTAAATGATTTATTATAGAATGAATACAAACGAATTTAGAAAAACTAGAAAAGATACCTAAGTAAGAACACAGGGACAAAAGCCAAGTGTAATCCGACAACCACAGGTAACTCCCATTAACATTTGGTGTCTTTTTATTCAGAGACTCTGCATGCACACCTCTGTGTGCACGACAGGGTTGGGTCTCTAAATGGATGTTTTGGTTTTTTTAAATAAGAAAAAAAAGAAAAAATGGAATCACCCCATTTCTTACTGGCTGGCAACTGACTTTTGGCACCTAGGAGTTCAACCATGAATATCTTTCTCCCTGATTCTGACACTTGTCTGTTATGTGGATTTTAATGACTGCATTGGATTCCGATGCGTGAGCGTCCAGTTAATTAACTAGTCCCATCTTATTTCCAGTGTTTTATTTTATTTTATAAATTTGTTTATTTATTTTGGGGTCTTCGTTGCTGCTCACGGGCTTTCTCTAGTTGCGGTGAGCAGGGGCTACTCTTGGTTGAGGTGCACAGGCTTCTCATTGCGGTGGCTTCTCTTGTTGAGGAGCACAGGCTCTAGGGGTATGGGTTTCAGTAGTTGTGTCACGCGGGCTCAGTACTTGTGGCTCGCGGGCTCTAGAGTGCAGGCGCACGTTGTGGCACACGGGCTTAGCTGCTCCGCGGCATGTGGGATCTTCCCGGACCAGGGCTCGAACCCGTGTCCCCTGCCTTGGCAGGCGGATTCTTAACCACTGCGCCACCCAGTGTTTTCATTGATGTAAACAACACTGCAGTGAACATCCTCAGTTCTTGTTCTTTGTACTATTCTGGATTCTGCCCTTGGGATAAATTCCTAGAAGTGGGATTGTGGGGTCGGAGGCTGTGACCCCCGCAAGGCGCACGCACACGAGGCCCGGCATCCAAGCTCCGTAGAGGTGGCCTGAGTTGTGGAGATTCGAGAGTCCCCCATGTCCACGGTCACCTGCTTGTCATCTGGCTCCTGCCCAGATGGTCACTTCCATGAGGGCAGGGACTTCGCCCTGCTCCCTGTGTCATCCCCAGCACCTAGACCAGAGTCTGGCGCACAGTAGGTGATCAGCAGTTATTTGAGAATGGAAGGCCAGCCCCAGGGGACCTGGCAGAGACCGGGGGAGCCTCCGTGAGCGGGAGCAGGGGGTGAATCCTGCAGTGCCCGCCCTGAGAACTGGGGCAGCCTTGAGGTTCCCATCACCTGTTCCCACTCACCCCTGGCCCGCGGTCCAGCGAGGGCGAGGACCACGCAGGGAGCGCGGAGACTCCAAGCACACGTGGCCACGGGGACAGGGGCTGAGCCTACAGAGATGCCTTCTAGGCAAAGCCCTGGGGACTCGCCTTCCCTCTGCCCTGTAGCCCTGTTGCCACTCAAGCCGGGCACCTGCCACCACCGGGCGGGCCCAGGGACACCTCTGTTTCCCTGTGCACTGTGGGTCCACATAGACGCTGTGCCGCTGGGCTGGGCTCAGCCAGCTCCCCCCTCCTCAGGCAGGCAGGGGTCCTCCCTGGGCCCCCTTTCTCGGTCACAGGTCACAGCCTCGTCTCCTTGCCCCTCGTCTGCTCCCCTCCCCTCCCCCAGAGCCAACCACCCTCATGTGTTTACTCTGGATCTTTCTGCTTGTGTGAGTTCTTGCAAAATGCTTATTGTTGCTTTGTGGGCAGGTATTTTTAATTTATGTAAATGAAGGTGCGTTATAGATGGCTTTCTTTGTCCACTGTTTTCACGTGGCCTGGGCTGTTAAGAGCCGTCCACGTCTCCCTGTGTGTGCGTGTGTGCGTGTGTGTGTGTGTGCGTGTGTGTGCGTGTGTGTGTGTGTGTGTGTGTGTACTCGGGTGCTTTAACTGCTGCAGCATTTCCTTGATGGGCGCCCACCCCCCCTTCCTGCCCCACCCACTCCCAGGAAGCCTCGAGCTGCCCCTACCACAAAGCCTCCTTTAGGAACCCTTGGGGGGCTGCGGCATGGTAATGTGTTTGGAATGTACACCGGGGGCATTGCTGGGTCGGAAGACATGATGTACTTAACCTCACAAAGTATGCTGACCCACCCAGGCCTTTAGGGGGCTGCCCTGGTCCCTCCAGGGGTCTACCACGAGGTCCTGTGGGCAAGGCGTGTAGAGTCACTTGACAAGGAAATAGGCTTCCGTCCTAAGAAACAGATCAGCCCATCCTGAGATCCTCAGAGGTGCTCAGAGAGTCGTGTTGAATGCTGGATGGCACAACAGTCAAAACGTAGAAGCAGCCTCAGTTCCTGATGGCCGGGGCACCGGTTCAGGGAATCACTGCGCGTCCTTACGACAGGTTATCATGTAGCGATTCAAAGTGGAGTTTCGAAGACAACTGAAGGACACGGGGGAATGCTTAGAAGGTCATACTGAGCTTTTCAAAGGATGCAAGGAGTATGTCCAATGTGTCTCTAAAATTTAATTTAAAACAAAATTCAGGGACCGCCCAGACACTTTCACAGTGCCTTTTTTTTTTTCCCTTGGCCGCGCCGCCAGGCTTGTGGGATCTTAGCTCCCCGACCAGGGATTGAACCCCGGGCCCACGGCAGTGAACGCACCAAGTCTTGACCACTGGAACGCCAAGGAATTCCCTTAATTTCTTCTTTATGTTTTCTTTCTTCCCTAAATTTTCTTCAGTGAGGGCATTTAATACTTTTTGTAATCAGGAAAAATTAAATGTAAAAATAACAAGTACAAAATGTTACACGAGCCGAAGACAAAGGTCTACACTGGGATTTGCTCGCCTTTCCCCGGAGAAGGGAGGCGAAACTACAGTTTGTGGAGGATTTGCCCTGACCCGTTTGTCTCCCTGATGGTGGGATTGTTCCCACTTGACAGATGCGGAAACAGAGGCGCAGGTGGCTTGTTCATCTGCTTGTCCAAGGTCACCCAGATGGCAGTGACCCCGGTGGCTTGTCCCGGGCCCCAGGAGCCACCGTGGAGAAGCAAGGCCCTGCCAGCCAGGGTTCAGCTTTAGGAAAGTCAATCTGTTGCAAAGAAGAACCCACCGTAGTGCGTGACCAAGGCAAACACCAGAAATGGCTTTTCAGTTACATGCTAGTTTGCGATTTTCCAGGTGGCCGATCCCACCAGCATCAGGAAATACAGGGAGTTTTTGACCAGATGGACTTTTCCCAGCCAGAGCCCTTGAAGGAAGGGAATGGTGGACCGAGGGGTGCGGCATTGTCCTCTCTAGAGGTCAGCAAGGGCAGCCCCACCTGCAGGCCCGTGGGACACTCGGGTCACCTGGGCAGGAAGGAGCAGCCAGCCTCAGGGGCCACACCCAGGCCCCCCAGGACTGGATGCCTAATTCAACCTTTCCAGCTTCCATCCTGAGTCTGGTTTCCTCCTTCCTTCCCCTGGAAGCACCCCCAGAACCCTGGATCATCCCGTCGCCCCCTCTGGCACTCAGTTTCCACACCTGTCAAATGGGACTCCAGATGCCTTGTCTGTTTCTTCCTGACTTACTTTTATTATCACGTGTAACACACACATAAGAACACGGACGTGCACGTCCAGCTCAAAAGGTCATCAGAAAGAGAAGGGCCACGTCAGTGCCACCAGGGCAAGAAATAGAATATAAAGACCCCTGAAGCCCCTGTGCTCTCCCCTCATTTCCTCCCCCTTCTCCCCAGAGACAACCCTCCCCAGAGTCCTCCAGGCCAGGGGAATCAGGCGCCTACACTCCTGCATGTCCGGCTCCCTTGGCTTAGCACAGCTGCAGAGACGCATCCGTGGTGTTTCCTGTGGCTGTGGCTTTTCCGCTTTTCCTTTCGTATCGTTGGATCACATTCTATCTGATGCAGATACCTCCATTCCTTTACGCACTTCTATTGATGGGCATTTAGATCGGCTCCAGTTTGGGGCTCTCACTCTGCCTGGTTTTAGATTTAGTTTTTTCGAGCCGGAGGAGATGTGGGTGGAGCCCCTCCCCCATTTATTCCATGAGAGTGGCCTGCCTGCCTTGGGCTGGGGGGCCTGAAGGTGGGGGGTAGCACCAAGGCTGCCTCAGACTTTGTTGGTGAGCGGCTCAGGAAAGGGTGATACACGCTTCCTGCCTCACACCTCACGGGGCAAGTCTGATGCCAGAGAGCTGGTCCGCTTCTTTGAACATCAGACCCTGAGGTGTTCCCTCTGGTACCTACCCTGATGAAGGAAGTGTCCTGCAGGACGCAGCCACACTCCTCCCCGCTCCAGCCTCCTGCATCCTGGGCATCACACTGGCCCTTTCCACTCCCTCCTAGCTCAGCACCTTCACACATGGTGTTTCCTCTTTCTGGAATACTCTTCCAGTTTCCCAATCACCTAGGTAACACCAGCACTTAAGACTGTAAGGAACCATTGGGGTTTGAATCACAACTCCTCAAGAACATTATGGAACTCATCGCGGCCTCAGTTTTGTCATCAGTAAAATGGGGATAACAGTCCTTCCATCTTAGAGCCACCAAGAAGTTCCATGTCTTTAAACTTTGGACCAGCATGTAATGAGAACCACTGCATGCCAGGTGGTCTTGGGGGCCCTAGGGACTCAGTGGCCTCAGCAGCTCAGATGAGGGAAGAGGGGCTGGCGAGCGGTCAGCTCCTGAGAGGTCCAGCTAGTGTTGATAGTGAGACCATCATCAGGGTCGGTCACTGTCATCTTTCTTGAATAAGAGAAACGTCTTGGCCTCAGAGGCACCTCCTCTGAGCCCCCGTTCCAGTCAGGCCCACGGGTCCCTCTGGTGCCCACATCTGTTGGTCACACTTGTGGTCGCCGCTGGCCCCAGCACTCAGCACAGAGCCTGATGGACTGTAGGTCCACAAATACAACTGTTAAGTTAATGAATCAGAGAATGGCTTGCCGTCTTGCCAAGCCATGTGGCCTCTGAACCTCACCACAGGCCCAGATCTCACCCCCACTTCTCAGTTGAGCAGACTGAGGGCCTCAGAGGCGGAAAGTGGAAGACGATTCATGCAGACCCAGCACTGCTCCAAGCCCTTCCCACGGCGACCCTGTGAGCAGGGCCTGTTCTTATCCCCACTGTACAGATGAGGAAACTGAGGTGCAGGAGTAAGACTCTGGTGCAAGAGGCCACAGTCAGTGGAATTGGGACTTAGCCCAGGCAGGCAGGCTGCAAGACTGGATTTCTTCAGCACCATTCCTTTGATCTGTATTTCTGTTTTTGTGCCAGTACCATACTGTTTTGATTACTATAGCTTTGTAGTATAGTCTGAAGTCAGGGAGTCTGATTCCTCCTGCTCCGATTTTCTTTCTCAGGGTCACTTTGGGTATTCAGGGTCATTTGTGTTCCATACGAATTTTTAAATTTTTTGTTCTAGTTCTGTGAAAAATGCCATTGGTAATTTGATAGGGATTGCATCAAATCTGTAGATTGCCTTGGGTTCTTCAGTGCCATTCCTGATGCTTCCTAATTCGTAGCTACTGGGCTCTCCACCCTGGCAAACTGATGACAGAACTGTAATCGAGTCCTGACTCCATCTCCGGAGTCCCTGCTCTGGCCTGACCTTGCCCATCAGGACACTCCCCCAAGCTTCCTCCCGGCCACCTGGCCACAGTCTGTTCCCCAACCCTCAGCCAGAGTCATCACGTCATTCCTGGGCTTTAAAATGGCCCATGTTCCCCCAAGAGAAGACCCTTCTTAAACTGGGTGTCCCAGCCGCACCTTACTCAGGGACGCCCCCTGCTGGGCTCAGACACCCTTCCCTCCCTTCGGAAAACACGCTGTCCCTGAATAGACAAAAGTCATTTTCTGTGCTTGCCCACACCGGGCACAGGTGTGATCCTCAAGATGCCACCATGAAGTCTCCACCTGGAAACAGGCTCCGACTGAGAGGAGGCTGAGACTCATGCGTCCCTCTCCCTTCACTGCCTGTCCCTCCCGTGTCTGACCGGCCCTGGCTAGTCCATCACCCAATTCACATACCTGATTCATTTATTAAGCACCTACTGTGTGCCAGGCCCTGCTGTAGGCACAGTGAGCAGGACAGATTCACGTCCCTGCTCTGGTGAAGCTGGGAGGAAACAGAGACAGTGCAGGAGGTGCACAGCACAATGCCAGTGTTTTTTTGTTTGTTTGTTTTGTTATTTATTTATTTATTTTTGGCTGCGTTGGGTCTTCGTTGCTGCGCGTGGGCTTTCTCTAGTTGCAGTGAGCAGGGGCTACTCTTTGTTGAGGTGTGCGGGCTTCTCATTGTGGTGGCTTCTCTTGTTGCAGAGCCCAGGCTCTAAGCGTGGAGGCTTCAGTAGTTGTGGCGCGCGAGCTTAGTTGCTCCGCAGCATGTGGGATCTTCCCAGACCAGGGCTCGAACCCGTGTCCCCTGCATTGACAGGCAGGTTCTTAACCGTTGCGCCACCAGGGAAGTCCCAATGCTGGTGTTCTGGGCTGTGCCACACGGCATGTGGGATCTTAGTTCCCCGACCAGGGATCAAACCCGTGCCCCCTGCAGTGGAAGCATGGAGCCCTAACCACTGGACCGCCAGGGAATTCCAATGCCAGTGTGTTTTGGATGGAGATGAGCTGAGTGAAACAGTCAAGGAGGAGAGGGAGGTGCAAGTGGGGGAGGGGGCGTGCCTTGAGCCTGAGCCTAACCCCACTCCCCCCCACCCACCATCTTAGGCAAAGCTGGGGTGCACTTAGCGGCTGGCACCCCCCTCTGGTATAGAGCTCGCCCCTGCATTGTCTGCACGCAGGTTTACATACTCATCTGGGCTCCTGGGTTGGGGGTTGAGGGCAACTTCTCCCCAATTCTAGGAGGTAGATCTTATAAACCCCGCTGTACAGATGGGGAAGTGGCCCCAGGGGGTCTGAAATTTGCTCCAAGTCATAGAAGCAGTAAAGGGCAGAGTCTGGATCAGGACCCCGGCTGTCTGACCCCAGAGCTTTAACCACCAGACCGCAGGGCTCAACCTGCAATGACAGCCGGGCAGGGCTGGGAGCCGGGGATGAGACAGGTCTGTCTGAGCACAGTGGTCATTTGGGCAGCTGAGGACCCGTGGGGATCAGGCTCTCTCCTCTCTCGCTCTGGCCAGAGCCCTTCCTGCCTGCCTCCTGTAGCTGAGGTTGGCCGGCCCATGGTGGAGGCCGAGGCTGGTTCCATCTGCCCTCGCCCAGGATGGCCGCTGGGGGTGGGACATGGAGCCTCTAGGATGCCCCCCACCCCTGTCAGAGGGGTTGCCTGACATGGCCTGGAACCTCCTAGCAGGGACAAATTTAGGATTTTTTTTGGCGGTGAGGGGGTAGCGGCGAGGATGGAGGGGGTGCTGCATTCTGAGTGGCCACCCTGCCCCTGAGCTGGGCTGTGTTGTCGTGGTACATGCTTGTTGTCTCTTAGTCCTCAGGGCCCCTGTCCCCACGTTACAGAGGAGACTGAGGCCCCAGGAGGCCGAGTCTAGGCCTGGGGCGGGGCAGGAGGGCTCAGTGAGCAAAGGCAGGAGCCTGCACTGGCCCCCATGCTTGGCCGGCTCTGGCCACATCCTGGCGGTCAGGGAAATCCCTACTGAAAAGCGATGCACAAGTCCCTGATCTCAGAGAAGGAAGAAATATGGGGAGTTGTCATAAAAACAGCCGGTGTGGGGAAAAAAAAAAAAAAAAAAAAGGCTTTTAAATTATGAACGTAAAATAATTAACGAGATAAAAGAAAACCAACAGTAAGCTTACTAAACTTTTGTTATCGGTTCATTACATTCAAAACCCATATAAGCGATTTATCTTAATAGCGATAAGATGAACAATTCACCTCATCATTTTCCAACCACAGTTAAATTTTTAATACGGGATTTCTTGACAGTTTATTTTCTTAAAAATCCCAACAGATCACAACAGGGTTTTTTCTAGAATTAGTAATATGTTTAGTGTTTCTCTTCCCCTCTCAAGGTCAGGCTCTGGGAAGTTGGCTATGGCTGTCTTGTCCATGCAGGATCCCCAGAACCGGCACGATGCTTGACACATAGCAGGCACTCAAAGAATATCTGTCAAATGAGCAAATCACCACATGGGTAATGTTTGAATGATGAACGGGCTCTGCAGCTCAAAGAACACACCAAAACCCACACACAGCCCAACCCTCTTGGTTTAGGTGGGTGTGCATGGTGGAGACCTGGTGTTTAGATTGAGGAGAAGCCGACTTTGAGTCCTAGTTCTGCTACTTTGGAGCTGTGAGACTGAGGGCAAATGACTTTACCTCAGTGAACCTCCATTCCCTCGGCTGTAAACCATCAAATACGAAGAAGGAAGGCAGGGACATGTGGTTGATAATCTCCATGTGACAGGATTTCCACAAGGATTCAAGGAGATCATGACCTCAGAGTGTTTAGCACAGGGTCCAGTGAATACTAGGCACTTAACACATACTGGATCCCCCCTTTTGCCTTATTAGAAACCCGCCCTGGATGGCACTTTGTCAGAGTCAGAGATGGGATCAGCCTTGTATTGTTTGGAAGAAGAGGAGAGGAGTTGATTGGCTTTGGTCTTTAGGTATGCATGCTAAATCTTAAGGCTAACCACTAAAAGAAGAGAAAATACATAAATCCTAAGATAGTAAATGGGGGAAATAGAATCAGAAACTCGATCTTTGCAAAAGGTCATAGGAAAGGGGAATGAATAGCCTGCAAAAAAAAAAAATCAGGACAACTAGAAAGCATGAAAAAACATAGGAAGAATAATTCCAAATAGATTAGTCATTACAATAAATGTAAACAGACTAAACTTCCTGTCAAAAGACAGAGATTTTCAGACTGAATTAAAAACAAAATCCAGGGCTTCCCTGGTGGCGCAGTGGTTGAGAGTCAGCCCATCACCACCAAAAAAAAAAAAAAAAAAAAAAAAAAAAAAATCCAAGAGACATACCTAAAACATAAAGACAGAAAGGATGAAAGCAAAAATGATGGCAAACACTAACCTAAAGAAAGCTGGTGTGTCTTTAATAATATCAGACACATGGACTTTAAGGCAAAAAGAAGAATAAGTTGAAAACAGAACCAAAAACAGAACACTGGTGCTCTTTCAGCTCCCAAGTTCTGTCACTGAGGATTTCAACATTTTGGGTGCTGTCACCCAGGCCGAAAGCCGTGCAGGCACATTGACTCACACAGTGGGTACTCTCCAAATATAAGCCTTGTCCATTCTGAAGCCCGCCATGAACTAGGCCTTGCCCTGAGTGCAGGGAATGCAGAAATGACTCAGATGGAGTCTCTACTCATGAAGACTCACAGCCTAGACAAGGAGACAGATGCATTGAACCAGTGTGAGAAGGGTCTGATAAGAGAATGCCTGTGATGAGTCGGTGAACAGGAGGCCAAAGAGAGCCTCCTGGCAGAAAGCGATTGGAACATCCCAGAGAACTAGGGGGAAGATGGCATTCCAGGCAGAGGGCACAGCTTGTGCAAAGGCAGAGAGGCTGAGCAGAGCCTGATGAGCATATAGAACCCCATACATCTCCCTGTGGCTGGAGTAGAGGAGAGGCCAGTGGGGCAGGTCCTGCAGAGCCTCTGACACCAGGCTGAGGGTCATAGGGAGCCATGGGAGGGCTGTGAGCAGGGATTTGGCAGGGTCTGAACTGCATCTTAGACAATTCTGACGGCTGATGTAGAGGAAAGGGGCTGGGGAAGAAACTGGAAGCCCAGAGGCAGGACAATTGTTAATGATCATTATCAGCTACATCAACAATTTAAAAATATGTATTATTGCCTGCTTGCCATGTCCCAAGCATTCATTATCTTGTCCAAGCCTCACAATAACCCTGCAGGACCTGCGAGGAAAGTGGGCTCAGAGACGTTAGGACACTCGGCCAAGTTCACACAGCTGGTCAACAGCAAAGCCGAGACTCAGACCCAGCCCTGACTCCACCCCCCACCCACTAGGCTACTCCCCAGTCACCCTGCAGAGAGGAGGAGGGAGAAAAGACTGGAATCCTGTTAAAAATAAAGGGACTCACTATTTTAAGCAACCCTACAGCACATCCTCAATAAAACCAGACTTCCCTTCGCAGCAACACCCCCGTCCTGCTTATTCCCAAGTGCATCATTCAAGTGACTGGCGGGGGGACCCCACCCGCTTTGGGAGTGCCCCTGCATCTCCCTTCACACACCCCCTTCTCATCGCAACTGGGACAAAGCACGTGGAGCAGCCGCAGCCTCGGGCTCTGCCAGGACGCACCTTATGGACATGGTGTAGTTTCAGTTGCTTTGTCCAGAAGATCAGGGAGACCTGGGCTGGACTCCCAGCTGCAGGCTTCCCACTTTCCCCCGGGAAGGTGAGCAGCCCTGCTGAGTCGCTTGACCTCACTGAGCCTCAGCTCCTAATCTCTGAAACGGGGCACGATGCTGGCCTGTGTGCTGCCCGGGTTCAAACCCCTCATCGAGTAACCTCGCTGAGGGGTTCCTTCTGTGAAAGTGAGCTAACAACACCTGCCCTGCAGGGCTGGTGGGGACAAGCTGAGCTGACGGATGGGGACACCCAGCCCAGAGCCTGGCATTCATCACTGCAGCCCAGATGCCACCTGCAAGCGCCAAGCCTTGTGCTGAGCAAATCTCACCGATTACCTCGCATCCTCGAAACAGCTCTGCAGGGTTGACATTACAACGCCCTTCCACAGAGAATGGTCCTCCTCCATTTGCCCCTTCAGAACTCCTTTATCCCCGTTCAATAAATAAGCGATGGGCTTCCCTGGCGGCGCAGTGGTTGAGAGTCCGCCTGCCGATGCAGGGGACACGGGTTCGTGCCCCGGTCCGGGAGGATCCCACATGCCGCGGAGCGGCTGGGCCCGTGAGCCATGACCGCTGAGCCTGCGCGTCCGGAGCCTGTGCTCCGCGGCGGGAGAGGCCACAACAGTGAGAGGCCCGCGTACCGCAAAAATTAAATAAATAAATAAGCATGGATGGATGAGTGTGAGACATTTGGGCTGGGTCCAAGGGAGTGAGCAGGGGTTTTCGAGGTGGATGAAAAGGGAAGGGAATTCTGAGCAGAAGAAAGAGTGTATGCAAAGGGGGAGTGCCTGTGAGCTCCAAGAAGTTGATACTGGCTGAAATGTAGCCAGAGTGAGGGCTGCAAGTGAGGGGAGCCTACAGGCCAGGCCAAGCGGGGCTTCCAAGGCAGGCTGATTTTCCTTGGAGGGCACTGGGGAGCCACGGAGGGCTCTAGAGGAAAGCAGAGGCAGGGCCAGCTCTGGGTGTGGCAAGGCCCTGGAGATGAACTTGAGGGGAGAGACTGGAGGCCAGGCAGTTTGAGGCCTGAGCTTGACCGTGGGGACAGAGAAGATGAGACATTCAAAAGGATTAGAACCGGCAGGCTTGCTGGCTGACCAACCCTAACGAGGGGAGGCCGTGGACGATGCAGGGGGCTCTAGGCTGCAGGCCCGCTCTCGACTGGGAAGGCAGGCTGGAGGGGCCGCGCTGAGAACAGGGACCCCGGGAGGAGCGGGGGCGGGGTGGGGCATGCAGATGGGTTTGCTGGGAACTGGGGAGCCCCCGGAACTACATGTGGCTCAGACCAGGCAAGGGGGCGACTCCAACACCTGGGCCAGCAATCCCTTTGTTCTCAATTTGTCCGTCCAAACCCTCAAGTCTGACCTTCAGACTTCATTCTCTCCCTAGCGATTAGTGATGACTGGATCATTACTTCATTCTCTCCCTAGCGATTAGTAATGACTGGATCATTACTTCATTCTCTCCCTAGCGATTAGTAATGGCTGGATCCTCTTATTATTATTACCACTGTTATTATTATTAGAAACAGCAACTAGAGGCCTGCTTGGTGCTTTGCCAGCGTTTCCCGGGGCAGTGATAAAAGGCAGCCTGTGAGAAGGGTTCTCGGGTTATTATATTTGGGAAACTCAAGAGTCGAGCAAAGCAAAGGGGCCTGTTTGATCAGGAAAGCTTTTCGTTGTGCTGTTGTTTAGAACCTCACGGGATGGGCAGGCAGCAAGAGAACACGGTGGGAGGCGAGGGGCTGGTCTCTTCCCGGGGTCCCTCAGAGGAGGAAACCAAGGCTCCAGCGGCCCACGCAGCAGAGCTGCGGCTCCAGGGCCCGAGGGCTGTCAGGCCAAGGCTCTCCGGCGCCCCCTTCTTCTCACCGCACACAGGCACGGCCGCATCGGCCACACCGCCGGCAGGCTGCAGAGACCCCAGGCCAGCCCTCGTGATCCTCGTCCAGTTCTAAAGATTAGCCCGTGTTCGCTGCCAGAAATGAGAGGAGGCGGAAGCATGTTAGGGAAAATAAAAAACTGACCTTGTCAGGGCTTCCCTGGTGGCGCAGTGGTTGAGAGTCCGCCTGCCGATGCAGGGGACGCGGGTTCGTGCCCCGGTCCGGGAAGATCCCACATGCCGCGGAGCGGCTGGGCCCGTGAGCCATGGCCGCTGAGCCTGCGCGTCCGGAGCCTGTGCTCCGCGACGGGAGAGGCCGCAACAGGGTAGAGGCCCGCATATCGCAAAAAAAAACAACTGACCTTGGCAATTCCATCTCAACATCAGAAAGGAGGTGTAGCCCCGGGGAGGGATTCTAGGTGGCCACGGAAGTCAGGTTTTAGAAGCATATCCATGATATGGGAAAACGCTCACAATATACTGTTATTGAGGGGAAATGCAGGACCTGCTGCCGAGGGTGTGGACTGTGAAACACACATCGGACCCCCGAAGACTTAGTGTGAAAAGAGAGTAAAATATCTCATTTGTAAGTTTCCCTCTTGGTTACATGTTGAAATCATAATATTTTGGACCTACTGGGCTAATCAATTATTAAAATTGGTTTCATCTGTCTTGGTTTTTTTTTTTAATGTAGCCTCTAGGAAATTTAAAATTAAACAGGTAGCTGGTGTCGTATTTCTGTTGGATTGCGCTGGCAGAAATGGTGGCTGCTATTGTCTTATGATGATAACTGTACCAGGAATATTATTTTCCTTATGCTGGGTGCCTCCCAGGTAGAGTCTTTTCTCTTAAAGTTTTTACAGTGTTTTTCTACTTAAAAATAATTTGGGGGACTTCCCTGGCGGTCCAGTGGTTAAAGCTCTGCACTTCCACTTCAGGGGCACGGGTTCGACCCCCGGTCAGGGAACTAGGATCCCACATACCGCGCAGCACGGCCGAAAAAAAAAAAAGTAATTTTTGTTCATTAAAGAAAAAATAACTTGAGTTAAAATTGCCCATAATCCTCATCAGCTGGAGTTCACCACTAAGAAGTGGTTAGGGCATTTCCTTGCAGTCTTTTCTCGGTGCATATACGCAGATACCTAATTCCTCAGCTGCTTTTTTTAGTTCTACAAAGTGACAAGCACACAGTGTGCTACCTAGAGTTCACCATTATCCCCTTAATATTATAATGCAAGTGTTTCCATGGCGTTAACTAGGCTTCAGAAACGCTATCTGATGGCTGCATGGTCTTCTGTGCCTCAGTGTACCTGGCTCAGTGATCAGTGGGGAGAATCTGGTAAGATTCGGCCTTCCATGCCCAGCCCAACACTGCCCCTTCTGTGGTGCATCAGCCTCAGCCCTGAGAGGTGGCAGCCAAGTTCAGGGATTAAGAGCCGTGACTCTGGAGCCAGACAAGCTCGGTCCAATCCCAGATCTGCCATCCCCTCCTGTGCATCCCTGGGCAAGTCACTGCACCTCTCTGTGCCTCCATCTCCTCCCGCTTAGATGGAGATAATTCTTAATCCCTCATGTGAAACGCTTGAGGCTAGTTGAGTTTGGGCACCTGATATTAGAAAGGTATTAATATACAGCATAGATTTTTACAGCACCTCCAGTTGATCTTATACCCCTTATCAAATCTGGGTATGTTTCTAGAGTGGAATCTTTGAATAGTCACATGAGTGGGATCAATAAAAGCTTTAAACAGCTTCACATGAGTTCTGATCAGGTTTGGTGCCAAAGTTATGAGAAATGTGGTTTTCAGAGCTCTGTGGATTTCAGAATTGTGTGTATTGAATAAGTACCTATCTCACAGGGCAGTTTGGAGGATTGAGTTGTCGGCTCTAAAGCACTTAGAACAGCGTCTGGCACCCAGGAAGTGCCCGATGCATGTTAGCTGCTGGTATAACTATTTTTAATCTTTTTTTTTTTTTTTGGCCATGCCACACGGCTTGTGGGATTTTAGTTCCCCAACCAGGGATCGAACCCAGGCCCTCCACAAGGAGTGCGCGGAGTCCTAACTACTGGACGGCCAGGGAGTTCCCTATTTTTAATCTTTTTGATTGAGGTGTAATTTACATAGAATAAAATGTCTCTCATGTTATGGGTACAGTTTGGGGAGTTTTGTTTTCTTTTTAATATTTATTTATTTGGCCCCATCAGGTCTTAGTTGCGGCATGCGGGCTCTTCGTCGCGGCTCGCGGGCTTCTCTCTAGCTGTAATGCGCCGCGGGCTTAGTTGGCGCACGGGCTTATTTGCCCCACGGCATGTGGGATCTTATTTCCCCTACCAGGGGTCGAATCCACATCCCCTGCATTGGAAGGTGGATTCTTAACCACTGGACCACCAGGGAAGTCCCCAGTTTGGGGAGTTTTGACAGTTACATTCACCCTTGTAGGCACCACCCCAACTAGGGACATTTCTATCAGCCCGGAAAGTTCTCTCGTGCCCCTTCCCAGACTGTCCTCCCCCTGCCCCAACACACACACACACACACACACACACACATACACACACGCGCGCGCACACACACACACGCACACACACGCGCGCGCACGCTTGTGGAATGGACAGGGTCCTACGGCACGTGCTCCTTGGCATCTGCCTGCTTTTGCTCAACCTGACGCCCATGAGATTCATCCAAGTCACTGTGTGGAAAGTTAATTCCTTGTCATTGCTGAGCCATAGTGTTCCATCCTACAGACATAGAGCATGGGCCCTTCACCTGCTGCCGGACACTGGGTCATTTCCGGCTTAGGCTGTAATGAACACAGATGCTGCAGGCACCCGTCACAGGCCTTTGGATGGATATCTGCTGTCATTTCTCTTGCGGAAATACTCGGGCGTAGAATGGCCGGGTCCTGTGTAACTAACTCTCTATTTAACTTTATAAGGAACCATCAAACTGCTTTCCACGGTGAGCTCATGGTCTTACAGCAAAGGTGGAGAGATGGGGAGGCTCCGCACCCTCACCAGCACTCAAAACTCTGTGATCCAGACATAGAGAACAGACGCGTGGTTGCCAAGGGGGAGGGGGGAGGGGGGAGGGTTGGAGTGGGAGTTTGGGATTAGCAGATGCAAAGTATTATATATAGAATGGATAAACAACAAGGTCTTACCGTATAGCACAGAGAACTATATTCAATATCCTGTGATAAACCATCATGGAAAAGAATGTGTATATATATTCTTTTTCATATATGAATATGTACATATATTTTCATATATGTACAACTGAATCACTTTGCTTTACATTAGAAATTAACATTAAATCAACTATACTTTAGAGACTCCCCTGGCGGTCCAGTGGTTGGGAGTCCGTGCTTGCACCGCAGGGGACTCGGGTTCGATCCCTGGTTAGGGAACTAAGATCCTGCAAGCCACAGGGCGCAGTCAAAAAATAGATAAATAAATAAATAAACTATACTTTAATAAAATAAAAATTTTTTAAAACCCTCTGTGGTCGACTCTGTTAGTATCAGTATCACTGATGGTGTCGCCCCTTCCCGACCCCAGGTGATCCGGACGGACACATTCAAACACCTGCGGCACCTGGAGATCCTGCAGCTGAGTAAGAACCTGGTGCGCAAGATCGAGGTGGGCGCCTTCAACGGGCTGCCCAGCCTCAACACCCTGGAGCTGTTCGACAACCGGCTGACGACAGTGCCCACGCAGGCCTTCGAGTACCTGTCCAAGCTGCGGGAGCTCTGGCTGCGGAACAACCCCATTGAGAGCATCCCGTCGTACGCCTTCAACCGCGTGCCCTCGCTGCGCCGCCTCGACCTGGGCGAGCTCAAGCGGCTGGAGTACATCTCCGAGGCAGCCTTCGAGGGCCTGGTGAACCTGCGCTACCTCAACCTGGGCATGTGCAACCTCAAGGACATCCCCAACCTGACGGCCCTGGTGCGCCTGGAGGAGCTGGAGCTGTCGGGCAACCGGCTGGACCTGATCCGCCCGGGCTCCTTCCAGGGCCTGACCAGCCTGCGCAAGCTGTGGCTGATGCACGCCCAGGTGGCCACCATCGAGCGCAACGCCTTCGACGACCTCAAGTCGCTGGAGGAGCTCAACCTGTCCCACAACAACCTGATGTCGCTGCCCCACGACCTCTTCACGCCCCTGCACCGCCTCGAGCGCGTCCACCTGAACCACAACCCCTGGCACTGCAACTGCGACGTGCTCTGGCTGAGCTGGTGGCTCAAGGAGACGGTGCCCAGCAACACGACGTGCTGCGCGCGCTGCCACGCGCCCGCCGGCCTCAAGGGGCGCTACATCGGCGAGCTGGACCAGTCGCACTTCACCTGCTACGCGCCCGTCATCGTGGAGCCGCCCACGGACCTCAACGTCACCGAGGGCATGGCCGCCGAGCTCAAGTGCCGCACGGGCACGTCCATGACCTCCGTCAACTGGCTGACGCCCAACGGCACCCTCATGACCCACGGCTCCTACCGCGTGCGCATCTCTGTCCTGCACGACGGCACGCTCAACTTCACCAACGTCACCGTGCAGGACACGGGCCAGTACACCTGCATGGTGACGAACTCGGCCGGCAACACCACCGCCTCGGCCACGCTCAACGTCTCGGCCGTGGACCCCGTGGCGGCTGGAGGCGCCGGCGGCTGCGGGGGCGG
>NW_020175468.1:1558580-1565528 GCF_003031525.2 Neophocaena asiaeorientalis asiaeorientalis
GCCCCGCGCTCCTCGCGCCCCACGGAGAAGGCGTTCACGGTGCCCATAACGGACGTGACGGAGAACGCCCTCAAGGACCTGGACGACGTCATGAAGACCACCAAGATCATCATCGGCTGCTTCGTGGCCATCACGTTCATGGCCGCCGTGATGCTCGTGGCCTTCTACAAGCTGCGCAAGCAGCACCAGCTCCACAAGCACCACGGGCCCACGCGCACAGTGGAGATCATCAACGTGGAGGACGAGCTGCCCGCGGCCTCCGCCGTGTCCGTGGCCGCCGCCGCCGCTGTGGCCGGCGGGGGTGGCGTGGGCGGGGACAGCCACCTGGCCCTGCCCGCCCTGGAGCGCGACCACATCAACCACCACCACTACGTGGCGGCCGCCTTCAAGGCGCACTACAGCAGCAACCCCAGTGGCGGGAGCTGCGGGGGCAAGGGTCCGCCCGGCCTCAACTCCATCCACGAACCTCTGCTCTTCAAGAGCGGTTCCAAGGAGAACGTGCAAGAGACGCAGATCTGAAGCCTCCGGCCTGCCGGGCAAGGGGGCACCCCCGGGGCGGGGGCCGGACCGGGACCCTGCCCCCAGCCCCAGCCCCAGCCCCGCACAGGGGAGGTCGGGGCAAGCAGCTCGGAGCCCCACCCGCGTCCGCACCCCAGGGCATCTCGCCCCAGCGAGGACAGTGCGGGGCTCCGGGAATGGAACCCCCGGGGTTCCGGCCTCGCCCCCCTCCCTGGTCGCGGGAGGGGATGCAGGACGGGAGTGGCCGGAACCCTCCGCTTTTCCTCCTTGCTCTCCCGACCAACTGCTCCCGGCCCTCCGCCTTCCGGGGGAGAGAGGAGCTTTTTTCAGGGGTGTCCTCTCCCCTCACCCCCAACAGCCCTCCTTTTACGATTCAGTTTTTGCAGTTTGACGCCTGTCCCCACCCCACCCCCAGCCCCGCCCTCTAAACTGAAGAGACAGCCACGTGGTCAGAGCCTCCCGAGCCCCTGGCCCTGCCCTGGGGGAGTCCATTCCCGGCCCCTGGTCCCCATTGGCCGGGGGCGGGGCGGCCTCAGCCCGCCCCCCACCGTTGCCCCCAGCCCTCTCCTGCCCCACAGACTCTTTTGATACTGAAGGGAGGTTTGCGTCAACGACTACCTGCTCTGTAATTACTTTAAAAAAAAAAAACACGGAAAAAGTTTAAAAAAAATTTTTTTTTTTGGTTATGAAAGCATGGAGGAGAGAGAAAAGAAAGGGAACATGGGTGGGCAGTAGAATGAGAAGATGGAAAACTCCAGGCCCCATCTGGAAGGTCAGTGGGAGAGCCGGCACCTCTGAGTGGTCTTAGGCCCCTACCCTTTCACCTCCGAGGCCCTAGAGAGGGGCTTGGTCACCCAGCACGCCTGGCATTTGTGTTTATTCTGCCTGCACCCCTTTTGAGGCATGTACTGGGGTCCTCTCCCCCAACCTCCCACCTAACAGCAGAAACCTAGGGGGCCTGGGGCTTCCCTGGTGGCGCGGTGGTTGAGGGTCCGCCTGCCGATGCAGGGGACACGGGTTCGTGCCCCGGTCCAGGAGGATCCCACGTGCCGCGGAGCGGCTGGACCTGTGAGCCATGGCCGCTGGGCCTGCGCTTCCGGAGCCTGTGCTCCGCAGCGGGAGAGGCCACAGCAGTGAGAGGCCGCATACCGCAAAGAAAAAAAAAAAAGAAAAGAAACGAAACCTAGGGGTCTTATCTCCTGGGGCTGTCGTTACAAGGTACCACAGACTGGGTGGCTCAGAACGACAGAATTTAGTGTCTCAGTTCTAGAGTCCAAGGTCAAGGTGTGGGCAGGGCCGTGCTCCCTCTAGAACCTGTTGGGGAAGGTCCTTCTCTGCCTCTTCCAGCTTCTGGTCGCCTCAGATGTACCTTGACTGGTGGCAGTGTCACCCCAGTCTCCACAGCACCTTCCCTGTGTGCATGTGTGTCTCTGTGTCCAGATTTCCCCTCTTTATAAGTCATTGGATTGGGAACCACCCTACTCCAGACAACCTCATCCTGGTCATCTGCAAAGACCCTATTTCCAAATAAGGTCACATTCACAGGTCGTGGAGGGGAGGACGCAATTCATCCCATCTCAGAGCCAAACCAGAGGAGTGAGCTGGGGGGAGGGGTGCGCCAGCGGGGCCAGCGGAGCAGGAGGGGGCTGAACTTTCGTCTTGTTAACTCAGCAGCAGGAGGCAGAGCCCTCGGAGAGACGAAGGCCAGCGAGTGGGAGCAAATACCAGCGATCGGCTAGGCCACTGCGCAGGTGCTGGTACGGCTGGGGCAGCCCAAGGTACCAGCGTTGCCGCCTCCAGAGCGCCAGGTCCCCGCCCCAGGGCCGCCGTTTCTCGCTGTCCAGACAGACAGAGGCCAGTGGAAGCAGGATGAGGCACTGCTCTGGGCAGACACAGCTGCGGACACACAGGGCTGGGCCCCCGGGAGCAGCTCTCGTCTCAGCCCCATTCTCCCCTCGGCCCAGACTGGCCCGCGTACAGGGCAGGCCTGGCGCATGCGCAGGACGGCCAGACCCTGTGGAGTCCACTGAGGGTGGAGCGGGCAGGAAGCCCCCACGACCCCACCGGGGCCCTGTGTCCTCTGAGAGGGCCTGGACCGGGTCCGTGCGCCTGGCCCTGCGCCTCCTCCCTGCCTGTTTCTGCCCCACAGCATCTTATCTCCCCCCACCGCCCCCATCTGGAGCTCTTAAAGCAGATTCTTGCCTTATCACCCGTGGCAGCTCCCTCTGCCGCGACGTGTCTGGGGTCCCTGGCCCTATCTGTCTGGCTTGTCTGCTTGGGACTCTCCTCTAGTGCGACGCCTGGCTCCCCCTCGCTCCCGCTCTCATGCTCTCTTTCTCTCTCGTCCTCTTTCAGGGCCCCCAGATCCTGGTTGCCATGGTATCACTGCAGCGGGTACCAGGTGGTGGTGGGGGGCAGGGAGCCGACACTGCCGCAGTCTCCGCCATTTCCGATGCCAGGCACCCGCGAGGCGCCGTGGCTGGGGCTCATTGGGGGGGCACTCGGCGCCTCCACAGGCCTCGCAGGCTTCTCCTTGGCCATGGGAGGTGGGGAGAGCGGAGGGATGGGCATGGGAGTGAGAATATAAGGGGGCGAAAGAGGGGTGGCTGGTGGCATCGTGGCCGGGGAAGGGGAGGATAAAAGGTGAGAAGGCAAGGTGAACAGAAGGATCAGGCTGGAGGGAGGGAGGTTCGAGGAGGGGCCGGGGGAAGGGACCCCTCCATGGGAGCTGGTGGGGTTGGGGGCCCACTGAGGCTAGGATGAGCCGAACTCCAGCTCCTGCAGTCTTGTGGGGAGAGGGTCATGACCAGGCCAGGCCTCCGTCGGACCTTGGGGGAGATGAGGGCCTGGCTGGAGACAGAATGGCAGCCAGCCCAGAGGAGGCAAGGGCGGCAGCTGGAGGGATGGAGATGCGGGAAAAGGTGGAGAGACAGCGATGGGAGTGAGAGAGATCTGAGATGGAGACAGAACCAAGGGAGGAAAACACTGGAGGAGGAATGCTGACAAAAAACCATCTCCTCTCTCTTGCTCCCAACCCTGTCTACCCCAACACAAGCAGGATGCAGTTTCCATGACAACCTGGCCGGCCAGAAAGGGGGGCAGGGGACTGCAGAGGAAATTTTCCACATCAGCAGGAAGAGGATGTGATGCAGAGAAGGAATGGGCTGGATACATGGGGGGGGGGGCGCCACACAGGGCCCTGGAACCCCAAAATATCTCGCCCACTGCCTCCCAGGATTCTCATCCTGCCCCCAGGTGGCGCCCCCCACACCCCCATCTCTGGGCCATAGCGGGGGAGGGGGAGGGTTCCAGAGAGGCTCAAGGGTCAAATGTCCAAAGTTCAGCCGCTGCCCAAACCTCGTGTGTGGGGTGAGGTGGGGGGATGGGAGGCAGCAAGCAGCTGCGGAGCTCTGACCGCAGGCCACCAAATCCAAGGGCATGGCTCTCAACACGGTCCCGAGGAAGGTGGGGATACTGGGCTACGGCCGCCTCGGTGAGTCCTTGACTGTCTGGGGCTTCTTCCCCAGGCCCCTTTCTAGAGCCTCAAAAGCCCCTGTCCTCCACAAACATACTTTTCTTCTGTGTCTTTATCTGTGGCTTGGCTGCCTCTGGCTGCCTAAGTGTCTTCCACTTCTCACCGCGTGGCTCCAGCCCCCTCGGGATCTCCGTCCTCCCCTTTCTGAGTCTCTGCCCCCCACCTAAGTTTTTGTGTCCCCCGACTCTGGGTCAATGAACTCCCTCCCTCACCTCTGTCATTCCCTCTCCGGGCCTCTGTCCCCCCCTCTCCAGGTCTCCGTCCCCCTCTCTCTGGGTCTCTGTGCCCCTCTCTCTGAGTCTCTTTCCCTCTCCCCAGGACAGTCCCTGGTCTCCCACTTGCTGACTCAGGGACCAGAACTGGGCCTAGAACTTGTTTTTGTCTGGAATCGTGACCCAGGACGAATGGCGGGGAGTGTGCCCCCTACCCTTCAGCTCCAGAACCTTGCTGCCCTCGGGGAGAGGTCAGTGACCTCGCTGTGAGAGAATGGGACTCTCTGAAGCTCCTGTTCTGGCCTCCCTTAGGTGCTGTGTGCTCTCATGTGATTCCCTTACCCTCTCTGGACCTTGGTTCACCCAAATGTGAAATAGCACAAGCCTCTGTCTTATTTCCCTTCCCAGGCCAGGGCGAAGAGTGACAGGCCTCCATAGACTCTGGGAATCTGGGGAGGGGAGGTCTAATACCTCTTCAAGGTCCTCGCTGCCTCTCTCCCCTCTCCCAGGCACCCTGACCTTGTGGTGGAAGTGGCCCATCCCAAAATAATCCACGAATCTGGGGCAGAAATCCTGCGCTATGCCAATCTCCTGGTGAGCTCTGTGTCTTCCGCCTTGGCACCACCCCGCCCTAAAGTAGGATCCATCTCCTGACCTCAGCCCCTCCCTACCTTCATCTGCCCCAGGTGGGATCCCCCTCAGCCCTGGCTGACCAGGCCACAGAGCGGCAGCTCCTGGAGGCCTCGCATTGCTGGGGCCACGCTGTGTTCGTGGCCCGGGGGGCCCTCTGGGGCACTGAGGACATCGCCAGATTGGACGAAGCCGGGGGCCTCCAGGTGAGGGCCTGCTGGGCTCCCTGGGAACCGGAGGGGGCCAACAGAGACCCCCAGTCCCCCCGACTCTGGCTCTCACTTCCAGAGCCTCCGTGTCACCATGGCCACACACCCTGATGGCTTCCGGCTTGAGGGACCCCTGGCTACGGCGCACAGCACTGGGCCTCGCACTGTGCTCTATGAAGGCCCTGTCCGCGGGCTCTGCCCCCTTGCCCCCCGAAACTCCAATACCATGGCTGCCGCTGCCCTGGCCGCCCCCAGCCTGGGCTTCGACCGTGTGATCGGAGTGCTTGTGGCCGATTTCAGGTGAGCGAAGCTGAGCGGGGGTCTGGGCTGGGGCCAGGCCAGCCGGACTGACCACCCTGCTTGCCCCAGCCTCAAGGACATGCATGTGGTGGATGTGGAGCTGAGCGGACCCCCGGGCCCCAAAGGCCGAAGCTTTGCTGTGCACACCCACAGAGAGAACCCCAGCGAGCCAGGCGCTGTCACCGGTTCTGCCACCATCACCACCTTCTGGAGCAGCCTCCTGGGTGCGGCCACGCTCCTCCCCGGCGCTCCTCTCCCCAAGCCCTGGGCTCTTGTGCTCTGCAGAGCTTGGGTCTCAGGCTCTCTGAGTCTGCAGTTCTGATTCTGTCTCTATCGATTGATCTTTATTCCTTAGTCTCCTTAACCTTCTACTACACGACGCTGAATCTTTATAGATCTCTATCTCTGTCCAAGTCTCCTCTCTCCGAGCCTCTGTGTCCCCCTCTGTCTGGGCCTCTAGCATGTGAGTCTCTGTCTACCCCCCAGGTCTCTGTCCCTCTATCTCTGGAATGTGGTGCCTCTCTCTGGGTCTCAGTCCCTCCCTCTAGGTCTCCACCTTGGTCTGTCCCTTCTTCCAAGTGTCTGTCACTCCTTATTTCTCTGTCTCAGCCTTTCATTCCCCGTATCTCCTCCGCAGGCTGTTGCCACCTGCCCTCCAAGCCGGGGATCCATCTCTGCTAAGAAGCCTCCTCCTTCCCAAGAGAACATCCTCATCTCATTATTTACCTCCCACTCCCACCGCCACCGTCCGGCTGCTGCCTCAGTATCCCCAGACCTCCCTCCTGTCTCAGTAAATATTGGAGACTCTTCTCCCTGCATAGTCTGGTGTCTGAGCACTTGTTTCCCTTCTGTGACGTCACGCTTTGTCTTCACACTAGGCATGATGTCATCACAGGGAGCGGGCATACAGAGTAGCAACACCCCTGGAAGCTATCGGGAGAGCCTATTCACTACATTTCCCATAATCCTTCGAGTAGCAGGGGGCGTGGAAGTGTGCGAAGGAGAGGGTCGCCTCAGGGCACATTTCCGGGACTCACCGCGGGCGCCGACGGAAGTTGTAGTCCCGCGTTCTCGGGGGCGACAGCGAACTTCCGGGCCACGCCGCCCGGGCGTTCCGTGCGGAGCAAGAGCTCTCGCGAGGGTCGCCGGAAGTCGTAGTCCGGCTCGCGGGGGCCGCCGGGAGCTGTAGTCCGTCCCTCCTGCCCAGTCACCGCGGTGCTGCCCGCCCTGTTCTCGGAGGCCAGAGCCGCCGACCAGGGGGATGCGGGAGCCCTCGGTTCGGGGGAACAGAGAGGCAGGCGGGGTGAGGGTCGTTGCTAGGCAACGGGCTAGCGCCACGGTTGGGGTACGGGTCGGGGAGAGCGCTCTGTTACTCGGTGTCCGGGGAGGGGGCCCTGTTGCCAGGTGACAGGAGGAGAGAACTGTTGGTTAGTGACAGGGGAGGGGAGTCTTCTGTTGCTAGGCGACCAGAAGAGACCCTTTTACCTAGAGACAGGGGAGGAGCCTTCCTCTATTGCTTCCTCTAAGTAACCTGAGGAGAGAC
>NW_020175468.1:1565557-1568364 GCF_003031525.2 Neophocaena asiaeorientalis asiaeorientalis
TGTTGCTAAGAGAGCAGAAGAGAGAGCTTTTTTCCTAGAAATAGGGGATGGAGGTACTCTGTTGCCAGGAGAGCGCCAGGAAAGCAGTCAGTGGCCCGGCGGCCGCTCAGGCTGCCTGAGCCCTCACTCAATGACGGTGCCCCCAGGGCCTGCTGGCAGGTTCAGCTTCCTGATCCCAGGGCCGAGTACCTTTTCCCCCACCCTCACCCCCAAGCAGGAGCCGAGCACGGCATGTCCCAGGCCCCAGGAGCTCAGCCAAGCCCGCCCTCCGTTTACCACGAACGGCAACGCCTGGAGCTCTGTGCCGTCCACGCCCTCAACAACGTCCTGCAGCAGCAGCTCTTCAGCCAGGAGGCTGCCGATGAGATCTGCAAGAGGTGACCATCACCCACCCCAACCCCTGGAGAAGTAGGGCTCACAGAGGTGGGGCAACCCACCTGGGTCTCAGCAAGGCAGGGGCAGAGCCCCGGGGCTTTCTGCTGCCCCATCCCCTGCCTGGGCTGGACTCTGGGACTCAGAGATTGAGAGTGCCTCCTACGCCTGTTCACCCCTCTCGCCTCAGCCCCAGATCAGGCCACATCCTTTTATGTGGGCCCTCATCCCCCACTCTCCTCTGGCCTCCCAGCTTCCGGTTTATCTCGTTCAGTCCAGGCTACATAGAGCTCCCGCGGTGACCCTGCCCCTCCCCTGCTCCCAGTGCTCCCGTGGCTCCCCAGCACCCTGGCAGAAGTCCCAAGCTCTGCAGTTTGATAACCAAAACCCTGTGTGCTGTGATCCCCACCCGTCTCTGTCGCTTCGTATCTCACTGCTCCCCTCCAAGCAAGTTCCTCTCCAGTCCCCAAAAGAGCCCCGCCACGGTGCCTCTGGGCCTTTGCACAGGCTATTCTTTCTGCCTGGCACAGCTTTCTCCTCTTGGCAGCCTGGAATGTTCCTCCTCACTCCTCAAGATTTCAAACATCACTCCTTTGTTATCTCTCTGCCGGATCCCCTCCTCTCTGTCCCCACAGCTCTGGCCCCATCATCTCCTAGACCCTCCCCTCAGCCTCCAGTCTCTCCCCTCCAGTCAATTCCCAGCATGATCCTACAACAGAGATGACCCTTTCTCCCCATCTCTTGCTCACGGCCCTCCTGTGCCCGTGCCGCTGCCCCAGCATGCTCAGGCAAAGTCCCAGCCCCTCGGACTGATTATTTTAGAATGTATTCGTCTCCTCTGTCATTCAAAGCAGGGATCAATCAACTCTTTCATGGCAAGGCCATGCTGGAGACCCAGAGATAAGTCCGCTATGAGCCCTGCGCTGAGGGAAGCCAGGGAAACAGATACACAGAAAAAGAATACACGACTTTCCCCTCTCCGACCCCTCCCCCTGCCCTGCCCACCAAAGGCCCAGAGACAGAACAAAGGTGCCATTGTCCAGAGGAGGTAGAGCCCAGAGAGACAAGTGGTGGTGGGGTGGGCCTCCTGGGCTTGGGGACAGCTGGACGAAAGGCTGGGGGTAGCAGCACAGGAGATGTGGTTGGGGACAGGTGGCTACAACGGGTGGGGTGGGCCTGAAGCCAGGAGGCCAGCAGGGGACAGGTCTGCAAGGCCAGGCTGAAGGGCTGGGGCTCTCTCCTGGGGTGACGGGGGTGCCAGGAAGGGCTGGGAGCAGGGGCAGGGCCGAGGCAATGCTGGGTTTAGAAAGAGCCCCCAGGAGGGGGAGGATTGGAAGCTGGGGGAGGGACAGGGCACACATCCTCAAGGCCAGGGCAGAGAGGGTACGGGGACAGGAGCAGGGCTTGGGGCTGATGAGCCACGGGGATTGAGGAGAGGGAAGAGTCCCAAGGCAGGGTGACTCACGGACCCTGGGACTCTTTGGCTTTGTGGGGGAGGGGGAGGCCTTTCCAGAGAACCCCAACTCAGGAGGCCCTGACCACCTCCCAACCAGGTTGGCCCCAGACTCCCGGCTGAACCCCCATCGCAGCCTCCTGGGCACCGGCAACTATGACGTCAACGTGATCATGGCCGCCCTGCAGGGGCAGGGCCTGGCCGCCGTGTGGTGGGATAGAAGGAGGTGCGACCGAAAGCACTGTGTCCTGTGTGCTGAGCTCGGCACAGTGGGTGCGGTGTGATGGTGGTCAGTGTGGGACAAAGCAGGAGGAGGGGATGGGTGGAAGGTTTGCATGGGTGGATCATGGACGGCTGGCAGACCGAGGGGTTGGGAGGTGGCAGAGGGATGACTCGATGGTCAACGGGATAGGCTGATGGTAACTGGGTGAGTAAGTGCATGGTGAATGGGTGGCTGGATGTGCTGGGTAGGTGGTTGGGTGATGGGATGATATGAATGGTTGGGTGGCTGAGTGGCTGAGTGAGTAAAGGATGAACAGTTGGTAGGCAGTGGTTACCAGATAGGCGGTTGGGTAGACGAACGGATAAATGGATGGATGCGTGGACAGAAAGGATGAATGAAGCGTTGGGTGGACGGTGGAGAAGCCGCTGGGCTGCTGGCTGGCTGCTGGCTGATTGAATCAGTGGGTGGATGATGATGGGGTGAAGCGTTGATGGGCTGGATGGTGGGTGATTGTTAGATGGCTGGGAGGCCTGGATGGGTGAGTGGGTGGGCAGGTGCTGTATAATGGATGGATAATGGGTAGAATCAGCAGTAGATGTGTCAGGAGCGGATGGGGAATGGGGTGCGTGGTGGAGTTGTTGGGCGCTTGGATGGATGGAGATAGGTGCATAAGGGACGGGTAATGGATGGACAGGCAGATGGTGGATGGTGAAGGGGGAGTTGCAGGGTGGGGGGTGGCTGACTGGGAGGTCTGGGTGG
>NW_020175468.1:1568383-1576198 GCF_003031525.2 Neophocaena asiaeorientalis asiaeorientalis
GAGCAGGTGAGTAGAAGGAAGCAAGGGGTGGGTCGGCAGAAGAGAGTCCCTGGGTGGCTCGGGCAGCCACCGCTGCCACCAGCCTGGGCCCCCCACACCTGGTAACGCTGGGCTGGCGGGCGCCTGCGGAGGCCGGGCCCTGACCGTGGCATCCCTGCCCCGCCATGCAGGGCCCTGTCCCAGCTGGCGCTGCCCCGGGTGCTGGGGCTGATCCTGAACCTGCCCTCGCCTGTGTCCCTGGGGCTGCTCTCCCTGCCGCTGCGCCGGCGGCACTGGGTGGCCCTGCGCCAAGTGGACGGCGTCTACTACAACCTGGACTCCAAGCTGCAGGCGCCCGAGGTCCTGGGCAACGAGGATGGTGTCAGGTGAGGAGAGGGGGTGACTCCAGGGCTGGGCGCCAGACACCTCTCCCCGGGGGGCACCCCCAGGCACCCCCCAGGCCTCAGTCTCCTTGTTTCTCCGCCCAGGGCCTTCCTGGCAGCCGCGCTGGCTCAGGGCCTGTGCGAGGTGCTGCTGGTGGTGACCAAGGAGGTGGAGGAGAAGGGCTCCTGGCTGCGGACAGACTGACCCCGAGGAGGAGGGGACCACGGCCGCCCGTGGGCGTGGCCCCCCGCGCACCCACATCCAGTTCCCAGCGCCGGGGGAAGGGCCAGGCCCCGCACCTCCTGGACCCAGCGGAGGTCCCAGCCCCTTCCTCGCATCCCCCCCCCACCACATGCCACTGCTGCCTCAATAAACCAGATGGATGATTTGCTCCCAGCCTGGCCTGAGTCTCACTGGGGGCCCCTTTCCTTCAGTTATGCTGGTTTATCAGAGAGACCCAGGCAGGCCTGGCCAGGATCAGAGCTCTCTGCCACCTCCCGGCTTGGTCACTCATCTCTCGGGCCTCAGTTTCCTCATGGTGGTGGGCCCAGGGGAAAACAATGCAAATGCCTGCCCTCTCGAGGCACCTGGGAGAGACCAGGAGTGAACAGAGAGACGCAGTCCAGGGTGTTTAGGGAGATAAGCCCCAAGGAGAAGGAGAGGGTTTACTTCTTGACTCCCAACTCATCTAGCAACTGCAGTCATGGCCCCAAAAGATGTCCAAATCCTCATCCCCGGAACCTGCGAATATGTTCAGATGCGTGGCAAAGGGGAACGGGAACGAAGGTTGCTAATCCGCTGACCTTAAAATCGGGAAATTATCCTGCATTGTCTGAATCGGCCCGATGTAATCCTGAGGGCCATTAGAAGTGAAGCAAGCACGGGACTTCCCTGGTGGTCCAGTGGTTAAGACTCCACTCTTCCACGGCAGGGGGCCTGGGTTCAATCCCTGGTCAACACCACATGCACGGCAGTGCAGCCAAAAAAAAAAAAAAAAGTGGAGGTTGGAGAGGAGAATCTCAGACATGACTAAGGAAGCAGCATCAAAGAGATGCTACACGGAGGGAGGCACTTTGAGACAAGAGGGGTCACGGGCCAGGAAACGCAGGCAGCCTCTAGGCTCTAGGCTCTAGCCTCTAGCTAGCCTCTAGGCTCTAGGAGGTGAAATACACAAGGAAACGGATTCTCCCCCAGGCCCCCAGAAGGAACCAGCCCTGCCCACAGCTTGACTCTAACCCAGTGAGACTCATTTTGGACTTCCGACCTCCAGAAATGTAAGAGAATCAATGTGTGTTGTTATAAGCCACTACCTTTGCTAGAGTAGCCAGGGAAAGGAACACCAGGAAAAGGAACACAGCGTAGAATTCCTCAGGGCAGTGGAAGGTGTTGCTGAGGAGGTGTTTGAGCAAAGACTGGAAGAAGGGAAGGGAGAGAGGCAGGTACGGAGAGGTCTGCAGGAGAAGCATTCCAGGTAGAGAACAGGCAGTGCAAAGGTCCTGAGGCATGCTGGTGTAGCTGGAACTGAGGGAGCGAGGGAGAGAGAGGGTGGAGAGGTGACGGAGGGGGAAGATGGTGGCCAGTGGGACTTGAGCAGAGGAAGGACAGACTCCCACTGGGTGTCCTCTCCACAGTCTCCCCTGAGCAGCACCCATCCTGTCCTGTACCCTTCCCCCAGGGCCCCCTGTCCCTCCGGGTCTGGCCTGTGCAGCTGGATGCTTGCCCTCCTCAGCTCTCGGGCTGGGAGGAAGACACAAGGGGATGGATGTAAAGACCCCCAGTCCCAGTGGTGGGGTGTTTTAATAGGGGTCCCATGGGACAAGGTGGGGGGCCACAGGAAGATGAGGGGTCCTGGGGGAGCTGGCTGAGGGGCGTTCTCCAGGGAGCCAGTGGGAAGGGAGGGAGGGCCCATTCCAGAATTAGAAACAGCCCAGATTGAGACCTGGAATGTTGAGGGAGATGATTTCTCCAGTAGCTATTTGAGGAGGTGATAAAGAGATAAGGGTGGATCCTGGCAGGTCCACAGCCCACAGGGCCTCCAAGAGCAGCTGAGGGGCTGGACCTGGTCCAGGGCAATGGGTAGGGCTGTGAGCAGGGGGGCAGGTCGGTCCTGAGTGCAGAAAGACCCTCTGGGGCCACGTGGGGGAAGGCTGGAGGCTGGGAGGCCCGGGAGGAGGCTGAGGGTCCCAGTGGGAGAGGACGAGTCAGGGCCTGAGTTCAGGACCCTGGGGGCAGAGTGGAGGTGACAAGAGAATCAGGGCAGGCTCTGGGGGTGGGAGACGGGCAGGGGAGGAGGACCCAGTGTCTGGCCCTGGGGCCTGGGGGACAGATGGGACCGAGGGAGGAGGAGTGGGTGTGGGGGACATGCTGAGCTCAGGGGGATGTAAGGAGTGTGACAGGCTGGGTGACATCAGGGGAGGAGGACCAGGGTCAGGGACCCAGGAGATGGTTTTAGGGGTCATGGGCCTAAGACTGTGAGGGAGGAACATGGGCAAAAGAGGGGCCCCCCACTAGGTGGCAGGCAGATATGGGGGACCTGGAGGCACAGGGAGGCCGTGGGCAGGGAGAGGCAGGCAGGGCCCAGCTGGGGGCATCTCCCCGGGCCTGCCTCAGGCTGTGCTCCACCCAGACAGTAAATTCTGAGAGGGACACAAGAAAGAAGGCAGGAGCAGGTGCCGGCAGGACATGCTGACCCGTGGTGATGGGGGCACTTGGGCTTGGCGGGCTCTGGTTCCCAAGACCTCAGAGGTCAAAGGGCAACTTGTAAAGTGAAAAGTCAAGCAGCACGTGAGGGGAAACTGCTGGGGTCCCGGGACACCCCAACTCAGGGGTGCCCCCAACACCCGCCCAGTCTCTGACTCCCTCTGTCCCTCCCTTTGGGTCCCTCTCTTGGGCTCTCTTTCTGGGTGTTTCTGTCTCTCCGTGTCGCTCTCAGCTTCTGGGGCCCCCTCCTGCCCCCTGTGCCTGTCGCCTGTCCCATCTGGTCCCAGACAGCCTGGCGGGGCTCCCTGAGTGTTTCTATTCCTGGGCCTGAGTGACCTCCCCAGGTGCCTTCTCAGTGGCGGCCTAATATGGTCAGAGCGGGAGCCCAGAGGGCAAGGGTGGGACCTGGGAAGGGGGCGTGGGGGTCCCTGCAGCCTCCCTCCTCCTGCTCCCAGCTCCCCCCCAGGCGCTAACCCCTCCTGCTCTGCAGGCTGGGCCAGCGCATGGATTGAGCGCTTACTGTTTGCCCCTTATGGTGGGTGCAGACAGGCCCATGCAGCCTTGAAAGCCCCCACCTGCTGGGGCCACCTCACTTCTCACAAGCCTGAGTCAGGCTGTCCCTTGTCCCAGGGTGCCCAGCCAGGCTGGTCCCAGAGCATCGGTTGGCGGGGGCTCCTGGGGATCCCGTTTCCCTTTGGGGGCGTCCCACGCAGGCCCCCAGGGGCGTCTCTGTGCCCGCCTGGTTGCAGGAGGGAAGGAGGGGGTCCGGTCACGCGGAAGGTGCAGGGGGAGGTGACAGCTGTCCCGTGCTCCCGGGTGCTGACAGCTGAGGCCCAATTTAGCTCTTGGACAGAGCCCGGGGCTAGCCAGATAAGGCAGTGAGGGGTGCAGCCCCGCCCCCAGGGCACCCCTTAAATCACCGGGTCGGGCCCTGAGGGGTGGCCGCCAGCGATGCCAGGTGAGAGGGGCCGCGCTCCTTCCTGACTCCCCGCGTCCCGCCTGCACAGCGCTGCCCCTCTCTCTCCGACTTTCCCGTGTGTCTCTCTCTCTCTCTCTTCCTCTCGTCTCTCCATCTGTCTTTCTGTCTCTTCCGATCTCCGACCCTCCCGCTCTCCATTTCTCCCCATCCTGTTCCTAACTCTGCCTCTGTCCTTCTTTCTCTGTCTCTCTTGCCCCATCCTCTCTCGTCTCTGTCTTCCCATGTCTATCTAATCTCTCTTCATCTCTTTCTGTGTATCTCTCCTCTTTCCATTTGTTTGTCTGTCTCTGTCTCCCCATCTCTGACCCTTCCGCCCCGTCACTCTCCCTTCTTCCGTGTGTGTGTGTGTGTGTGTGTGTGTGTGTGTCTGTCTGTCTGTCTCTCTCCTCACTTCTCTCTTGGTCTCTCTCAGTCGTGTGCTGTCTCTGTCTCTCTGCCTCTCCCAGACTTTCTCTCCCTGTCACTCTCCCTTCTTCCGTGTGTGTGTGTGTGTGTGTGTGTGTGTGTCTGTCTGTCTGTCTCTCTCCTCACTTCTCTCTTGGTCTCTCTCAGTCGCTCTCTGTCTCTTTCTCTCTGCCTCTCCCAGAGTTTCTCTCCCCGTCTCTCTCTGACCCTACCTCTCCATCGCCCCGGATGGAGGCCGCCTGGGGCCTCTGCTGCGGTTTCTGCTGAATAAAGCTGTTTCTGTCCTCACCTCTCCGCTCCTCTCGCCTCTTTTCCTTTCTTACTCCTCTGCCTCTGAGCTCAGCACCCCCGCCCTGAACCCGGGTAGGTGGAGGTCGGGAACCCGGGGCTGGGGTCGGGGTCGGGGTTCCTCCCTGCCAGAGACTGCAAGAAACAGAGGCTGAGAGACAGATGGAGGAGATGGGGAGAAAAACCGAGAGATGGATGCAGAGGGAGACCCAGAGAGAGCAAGAGACAGGGACTCAGAGACAGAAAGACAGACGGGGATGGGGGCCATAGACTCAGAGATGGGAGAGCCAGTGGGACAGCAGGACCTAGATACGCGGAGAAACACAGAGAGTGAGACAGGGTGACATCTCCATCTCAGAGACAGGGAGATGCGGAGACACGGAGAGAGACTGGGAGGTCGAGAGACAGAGATTAGACGGTGCCCCGCATCCCCCCAGACACGGCAGACTGGTCTGGGCAGCCCCCTCCCCCACCCGCCAGGCGGTGCCAGGCCCCAGACAACGGGCCCTTGTCCTGACAGGGCCTTGACTCTGTCGGGGCAGCTGGGGGCTGGGCTGGCTGGGCCCCGGTGTTGGGGGGGAGGGGCGGCCACCAGAAGCCTGGCCTTGGCCTCCACCCTCAGACTCTCCCTCCTCCCTCGACCTCCTCCTTCCAGCCTCCCTCTGGGGTCTCTGCCCACTCCCAGCCTGCTTTCTGCTCTGCCGGGGAAGGGGACAGGCATTTACGGAGCACCTGCTGGATGTACCTGAAATGCCTCCGGCCCCTCCCAACACCCTCTTGTCTCCCCTGTCCCTTCCTCTGTGCCCTCTGCTTGTTCTTCCTGGGCTTCTGGCTCCCTTCTTTGGAAAAGATGGGCATTTATTAAGTTCCTAGTGTTTGCCAGGCAATTTCCATACACTGTCTCTGCACCTTATACTCTTTTTGCTCTCCTGTCCCTTCCACCCCGTTTCCTTTCCCTTCTTCCTGATCTGCCTGGTCTCTCCTGCAAGGAAATGGGCATTTATTGAGCACCTACTGTGTGCTAGGGAATTTACAAACCCTGTCTCCTCTCTTATTATATACACCCTTTTCTCCCCCAATTCTTTTCTTCCTTCTCTATTCATTTCCTCTCCTTTCTGACTCTGTTCCCTCCTAGGGGAGGGAATGAACATATATTGAGGACCTACTGTGTGCCAGGCAGTTTACACACCATCTCGCCCTTCCTCACATCGTTTCCCTTCCCTGTCTGTTCTCTGTCCTCTCCTTGTCTTTCTGGGCTCTCTGCTCTCTGCCAAGGCAAGGAACACATTTATTGAGTGCCTATGGTATACCAAGCAATTGCTTGTGCTTTCTCTATTCTCCTCTCACCCTCTCATCTCCACTGACCCGTGGTTTCTGCTGTCCTCTGCTTCTTTCTGCTCTCTGCCAGGAGAGGAACTGGGCATTTATAGAGCACCTATTGTGTGCCTGGTAATTTCCTTCCACTCCCCCTCCCCCTCGATTCTCCCTGTTCCTTCATCTCTGACTTCTTATTTTCTGCTGTCTCTCCTTTCTTGGGGGAAGAAAACAAGCAATTATGGAGCACCTATTGTATGCCAGGCAATTTACACCCCACCTCATCTTCTCTTGCCTCTTTCTCCCTGCCCCGCTCATTCTGCCAGCTTCTCCCTTCCTGTGTTTTCTGGGCCTTCCTCGGGGAAGGGAACAAGAATTAACTGAGCACCTCTGTGTGCCCCATGATTTGCCGGAACGGCCTCCTCTGACATCACCTCCTCCTTTCTGCTCCACCCTATTGCCTCCTCGGCCAACCTTCCTCTCACCAGTGTCTTCCTCTTCCTCTTGTTTGCCTTCTCTTCCAAGGAAGACAGTGTGCATTCATTGAGCACCTCCTGTGTGCCTCACCCACACACTCGCATGGTCTCTTTCTCATTTCCTCTCTTCTCCCTGGTTCCTGCTCTCCTCCAGCTTCTCCCCTTCCTCTCTGCCCTGTCAGCTCTCTCCTGGGGGAGGAACTAGGCATGTACTGAGTGCCTGCTGTGTGCTACTCCTATCAGCTGTCTGTCTGTCCCGGCTTGCCCCATAGGGCCTGCGCTCCCTTCTCTCTCCCTCTCTGCTTGCTTTCCTCCTCCTGGCTGCCTCCTCTGCTCGCTGCTAGGAAGGGGGACAGGCATTTATTAAGTGCCTATTGTATGCCCACTGCTTTACCTACACTGTCTCCTTCCAGCACAGCTTCTCCTGTTCCTTCTCTCTGCTGGCGTTTCCCCTCCCCGCTCCTTTTCTTCCTGTCTTCTTTCTCCCGGGAAGAGAACCAACACTGAAGAGCACCAACCGTACGCCTAGCTATTTCCACCCCTGGCCCTCCCTCCTTTGGCTGTCTTTCCTCCCGTTTCTCCTCTGTGGTGGTTTCTTCACTTCCTTTCTGACTTGGCTCCTCTCTCCTGACGAAGGGAATGAATGGGCATTGATTGAGCACCAGCTGTGTGCCAGGCTCTTCACAAGCCCAGCGTCCCCTCCTCACACTCTCTCCCTCTCCCATTCCCTTCCTCTCTACCGCCTCTTCTCTCCCTTCCTGCTCTCCGCGTCCTCCACCAGGAAAGGGTAGGGGCGCTAATTAAGCACCAACTGCGTGCTGGGCAGCTCACACGGGCTGCTGCCTCTCCTCACACCCTGTGTTCTCCCCTGCCCCCTCCTCTTCCTTCTCTGCAGCGGAAGCTCTCAATTTTTCCAGAAGGAAGGGATGTAGGCAGCGACCTCAGCCACCACGGCTGTAGAAAGGGCCCATCATCTTCACCTCATGGTGCTGGGCACCGCGAGCTGATGACCGACTGGGGCTCCATTTGGATTTCCTCTTTGGGGAAAAAAAAATGTGGATCACAATAGCCACTCCCTAGGGCGGGGGAGGGAGGGGTGACTGAAGGAGACCAGGAGAGAAAGTAGGATAGACAGTGCTAGAACATGCCCACGGGAGGGAGGAGGGAGCGCTCATTCTGCTTCTGGTCGTTGAGTCCTGACTTGTCGCCCTCGTGGCCCCCTCCCTCACCTCCCTGCGCGCTCTGCTCCGCCCCCGCCCCCGAGAAGCAGCTGAGGAAACTGAGGCTCAG
>NW_020175468.1:1576267-1579622 GCF_003031525.2 Neophocaena asiaeorientalis asiaeorientalis
CCCGCCACTTGGCCCCCTCTCTCCCCCATTCTCTGGATCTCCCTCCGATTCCCAATCTCTCTCTCTCACTAGCTCTTTCTCCCCTCCCTCCCATTTTCTGGACCTCGTTCTCTCCGCACCTCTCGCTCCATCTTTTCTCTCTTTCTCTCCTGCCCCTGTCTCTCACACACTTCCTCTGCCTCTGCCCCAACCGTTTCTCTTGACACACGCATCGTCCTGCCGGAAAGGACTTCCCTCAGTGTTGCCTTTGCTTCGCGCACACCTAGATCAGGTCCTTTTCATTCTTTCTTCCTGCAGTCGCTCCTCCTCTTCCCCCTCCTCCTCCCACTTCCTCCTCCCCCTTCTGATCTGTCTCGACCTTCTGTCCATTTGTCCGTCTCTCCACAGCCACCCGCTCACAGGTTTCCTTCCTCTCACCCTTGTCTTTCACCCTGATCCTCAGTTTCTTCCTCTTTAATTCACGCACCCCCACGCTCCGCCCCACCCCACTTCTCTTCCTTAAACCGCGCTCCTATCCGTCCTTTAAACCTTCCTCCGCCGCAGCCCCAGCTCGACTCCCCTGCTCTGTCACTCTCAGCCTTTCTGGAAGCCCTTCTGCTTTTCCTTCTGCCCTTGCCCCGCCCCCCGCTCCTGGCGCCCACCCCGTCCATCCTTCTACCCCCGATGGGATCGGGTGCGGAGTCCCCAGCCCTGGGCTTCCCGCTCTGGGCTCTCGGGTTAGCCCTCCGCTCCCCCTTCCTCGGCTGCTGCGGTGTCTCCTCTCTCTACCCTTGTCCCCTTCGCCTCGTCCCTATTCCTCACGTTTACCTCTCACACCAGCCTCTCCTGCTCCTCCCATGTCCCCCACAGGGGCTCCTATTTCCTTCCCTTCCTAGCCTCGCTCTCACTCAGTTTTCCTTGTATCTTCTTTCCATTGGCTTTTTACTCCTGACTCTCTCCTCCGCCGTCTACCCCCCCTCCCCGCCTCTCTCCCGGCGCTGCCCTTCCTACCACCCTGTCCTTGTGCCCTCCCTTCCCTGGCGTGAGGGGCCAACCGCCCCCTCAGCCCTCACCGCATGCCTCGTCTCCGTCTCTCATGGTCTCTTTCTCCCACACCTGCTCCCATACACCTGGGGTTTGCAGCGTCTCCCCTCCCCGCTCTCTCTGCCCCCGTCCCCCGTCCCTGTCCCGTCCTTGCTCGACTCCCACAGCTGGGGAGGCCCGTGCGGTAACCAACGGGGGCGGGACGGCTGCGTCCCCGCGCTGGTGGTATTTTTATCCTGTCTCGGAACAGACGGTCCTGTGATTAATGTTTCACAGCTTACGGAATTCATTTCATGTTCTGCCAGGTCCTGGGACCATCAGCTGCACGTTTCTGCCGCCTGCAGCTCATCGTTAACTGGGACATGGGGACACTGTCCCGTGACTTAGCGCGTTATCACTCGAGAGGGGGCAAACCTTCCCTTCCCTCCTCTCTGTCTCCCTCAGTTTCTCCCTCTCTCCCCGCTTCTCCTTTCTGAGCCCCACTCCTCTCCCCCCTTCTCCTTTCTGAGCCCCATTCCCTCTCTCCTCACTTCTCCTTTCTGAGCCCCACTCCTTCTCTCTCCCCTTCTCCTTTCTGAGCCCCATTCCCTCTCTCCTCACTTCTCCTTTCTGAGCCCCACTCCTTCTCTCTCCCCTTCTCCTTTCTGAGCCCCATTCCCTCTCTCCTCACTTCTCCTTTCTGAGCCCCACTCCTTCTCTCTCCCCTTCTCCTTTCTGAGCCCCATTCCCTCTCTCCTCACTTCTCCTTTCTGAGCCCCACTCCTTCTCTCTCCCCTTCTCCTTTCTGAGCCCCATTCCCTCTCTCCTCACTTCTCCTTTCTGAGCCCCACTCCTTCTCTCTCCCCTTCTCCTTTCTGAGCCCCATTCCCTCTCTCCTCACTTCTCCTTTCTGAGCCCCACTCCTTCTCTCTCCCCTTCTCCTTTCTGAGCCCCATTCCCTCTCTCCTCACTTCTCCTTTCTGAGCCCCACTCCTTCTCTCTCCCCTTCTCCTTTCTGAGCCCCATTCCCTCTCTCCTCACTTCTCCTTTCTGAGCCCCACTCCTTCTCTCTCCCCTTCTCCTTTCTGAGCCCCATTCCCTCTCTCCTCACTTCTCCTTTCTGAGCCCCACTCCTTCTCTCTCCCCTTCTCCTTTCTGAGCCCCATTCCCTCTCTCCTCACTTCTCCTTTCTGAGCCCCACTCCTTCTCTCTCCCCTTCTCCTTTCTGAGCCCCATTCCCTCTCTCCTCACTTCTCCTTTCTGAGCCCCACTCCTTCTCTCTCCCCTTCTCCTTTCTGAGCCCCATTCCCTCTCTCCTCACTTCTCCTTTCTGAGCCCCACTCCTTCTCTCTCCCCTTCTCCTTTCTGAGCCCCATTCCCTCTCTCCTCACTTCTCCTTTCTGAGCCCCACTCCTTCTCTCTCCCCTTCTCCTTTCTGAGCCCCATTCCCTCTCTCCTCACTTCTCCTTTCTGAGCCCCACTCCTTCTCTCTCCCCTTCTCCTTTCTGAGCCCCATTCCCTCTCTCCTCACTTCTCCTTTCTGAGCCCCACTCCTTCTCTCTCCCCTTCTCCTTTCTGAGCCCCATTCCCTCTCTCCTCACTTCTCCTTTCTGAGCCCCACTCCTTCTCTCTCCCCTTCTCCTTTCTGAGCCCCATTCCCTCTCTCCTCACTTCTCCTTTCTGAGCCCCACTCCTTCTCTCTCCCCTTCTCCTTTCTGAGCCCCATTCCCTCTCTCCTCACTTCTCCTTTCTGAGCCCCACTCCTTCTCTCTCCCCTTCTCCTTTCTGAGCCCCATTCCCTCTCTCCTCACTTCTCCTTTCTGAGCCCCACTCCTTCTCTCCCCCCTTCTCCTTTCTGAGCCCCCCTCCTTCTCTCCCCCATTCTCCTTTCTGAGCCCCATTCCCTCTCTCCTCACTTCTCCTTTCTGAGCCCCACTCCTTCTCTCCCCCATTCTCCTTTCTGAGCCCCACTCCTTCTCTCCCTCTTTATTCACCTGGCTCTTTCCTGTCACACCTCTGGCTTTGTTCTGTTTTCCCTGCTGTCACTCTCTTCCTCCCTCAGTCACCAAATGCCCTCGGGATGGCCGCCCGGGTGTCGAGGAGGGAGACTGTCCTCCGTGGGCCTGGCTGGGGTCTGAAGAGCCACCGCCCACCCCTCCCGGTGCCTCCTGGCCTCGCGCTGCAGCCTAGTCTCGCCTTACTTTCCACTTTTCTCATTTCCTCCGTGTTCCCGGTCCCTTCTAGCCACCGCGTGCCTCCCCGCTGGCCTCCCTCCATCCTCTCCTCAGCCTGGACCTCCCCCCCTCCGCCCCTCCCCTTGGCCTCCAAGAGTGTGTGTGTGTGTGACACTGGC
>NW_020175468.1:1579738-1579975 GCF_003031525.2 Neophocaena asiaeorientalis asiaeorientalis
CCTCTCCCACTCTCTCTGCCTCTCTTTCTGTCTCTCTCCGTGCCGTCTCTCACACCCGTTCTCTCTCTTACACACATATATACACACACTCACTCATTCTCTTCTCATCTTCTTTTTACCGTATCTCCTCCATCCTTTTCTCTCTTCCTCGGTCTCTCCTCCCCTCCCTCTCGGGTCTCCCTGAATCTCTCCCTCTCTCCCCCCCACCCCGGCTCTCTGGGGGCCTCCCCAGGGCTC
>NW_020175468.1:1582254-1582754 GCF_003031525.2 Neophocaena asiaeorientalis asiaeorientalis
TTCTCCTTTCTGAGCCCCACTCCTTCTCTCCCCCATTCTCCTTTCTGAGCCCCATTCCCTCTCTCCTCACTTCTCCTTTCTGAGCCCCACTCCTTCTCTCCCCCATTCTCCTTTCTGAGCCCCACTCCTTCTCTCCCTCTTTATTCACCTGGCTCTTTCCTGTCACACCTCTGGCTTTGTTCTGTTTTCCCTGCTGTCACTCTCTTCCTCCCTCAGTCACCAAATGCCCTCGGGATGGCCGCCCGGGTGTCGAGGAGGGAGACTGTCCTCCGTGGGCCTGGCTGGGGTCTGAAGAGCCACCGCCCACCCCTCCCGGTGCCTCCTGGCCTCGCGCTGCAGCCTAGTCTCGCCTTACTTTCCACTTTTCTCATTTCCTCCGTGTTCCCGGTCCCTTCTAGCCACCGCGTGCCTCCCCGCTGGCCTCCCTCCATCCTCTCCTCAGCCTGGACCTCCCCCCCTCCCCCCCTCCCCCCCCGCCCCCCTCCCCCCTCTCCCCCGCC
>NW_020175468.1:1582879-1583518 GCF_003031525.2 Neophocaena asiaeorientalis asiaeorientalis
ACACTGGCTGGGGGCCTCTCTCTCCCTTTTCCTCCTCCTCTCTCCCCCCTCCCTCCATCCTTTTCTCTCTCCTTTCCTCCTCTCCCACTCTCTCTGCCTCTCTTTCTGTCTCTCTCCGTGCCGTCTCTCACACCCGTTCTCTCTCTTACACACATATATACACACACTCACTCATTCTCTTCTCATCTTCTTTTTACCGTATCTCCTCCATCCTTTTCTCTCTTCCTCGGTCTCTCCTCCCCTCCCTCTCGGGTCTCCCTGAATCTCTCCCTCTCTCCCCCCCACCCCGGCTCTCTGGGAACCTCCCCAGGGCTCACACCCCTTCTCTCTCCGCTTGTCTCCCGGCTCGTCCCCTCCCTCTCGGGTCTCTCTCCTGAGCGGTTCTCTCCCCCCTTCGCCCCATCTCTTCTCTCCTCCAGCCTCCCTGTCTCCCTCTTTTCTTTCTCCCGCTCCTGTGTCTCTGCCCTTGGCTTTCTCTCCTCTCCTGTCTCCCTTCTACTTTCTCTATCTTGCTTCTCCTCTGCCTCTTTCCTTTTTTCCACTTGCTCTCTTCATCCTCCCCGCTCCAGTTCGCCCCTTTTCTCTCTTTCAAAACCACTTGCCTCTTCCTCTCCTGCTTCCCCCACTCTGGTCTCAATG
>NW_020175468.1:1583625-1594727 GCF_003031525.2 Neophocaena asiaeorientalis asiaeorientalis
CGTTTCCTTTTCTGTCTGCTCCTCCTCCCGCTCCTCCCCTCTGTGCTCCTGGCCGCCCCGCCTCTTCTCTCCCCTCTCTCTGTTCCTTTCCTCTTTCTTTCCTTCTTTCTTCCTCCTCCTCTCTCTCTCCGACCCTCTCCCTTCCCGTCCCCTCCCCATCCCTCCCCAGCTCTCTTCCCACCTGTTTTCCTTGTTTCTCCCTCTCTGCCCCCTTCTCTCGGGGCCTCCCTGTCTCTGCTCCTCCCACTTCTCTGCCTGTCCTCCCCTCTGAGTGGCCCCCTCTCCCCTCCTCACATCTGTCTCTTCTCTCTCCTCTCCTCGCTGAATCTCTCCTTCCCCTCATCCCTCCTCTTTCTCACTCTACAGTTTCTTTCTCTAGCCCCTCGCACCTTCTTTCAGTCTCTCTCCTTCTTTCCTTTGTCTCCTCTCCCAATCTGTCTTCTCATCTCCTCTCTCGTCTCTGGAGGCCCCTGCCCTGCCCTGCCCAGCGCCCCCTCCCCCACGCGTCCTCGCCCTGAGGGCTCCAGGGGCTCCTCTCTCCCTTTCCCTCTCCTGCCCTTGTGGCTCTGAGGTTTCCAAGTTCTGAGCAGATGGCTGAGTCAACCCAGGGAGCCCGGGGCCGGGCTGTCAGGCCAGAGTCCCCGAGGTGGAAGGGCCTTTGTGACACCCATTTTCTCTCTCTTTCTGTCTGCCCGGGGCTCTGGACACTGCCTGGAGGGATCAAGTCTGCCCCAGGCGCAGGGAGGACGAAACGAGGCCGGGCTCAGAGGCAGGGAGCAAGCTGCCTTAAAGACTCACAGCAAGTAAGTGGCAGGGCCAGGACAGGGTGGGCCGCCCTACAGCTGGCTGGGAGTCTGCTGCTTCTTGACTCTGCGGCCTGAGCTCGCTGAGAAGGGGGCTGCTGCCTCTGCTCCGTTCCCCTTCCCAGCCCTCCACCATGTTCTCTTCCTCAGGCAGCGTGAAGCACAGCGGCCGCTGGGAGGACCTCACACGACCCCACTTCACAGATGAGAAAATAGGCGCCTGGTGTTCCTGAGGACCAGCATCTGCTAAGACACAGACTTCATGGGAACCCCAACCTCCCAAAGGATCGACAGTGCCCCCTCTAGGGTCCTTCTCTCCGCTGAGACGGACCACATGGGTCAGCGTGATGCCTGACCTCCCCCGGTACCGCCCGAGAGGCATTCTCAGACTCGGTGTGATCTTCCATCACCACCTACTGGCAAAGGACAAAACTGCAACCAGCTCTAATAAACACTGGGAATGACCCCGACAAGAAAGGACAGTGCCAGGGGGTGGCAGAGGGGCTGCGGGAGAGGAGGGGGAGAATTTGCAAAATTCTGTAAAAATTAAAAACCTGACTCCTAACCAATACATAAACATCATAGTCGGCAAGCTTCTTGGTGTGCCAACTTAAATCTCCAGACTTCGAGGGTGTTTTCCAGTCATGCTACGGGCAGGTTCTCTCCTGCACTGCCATGGAAATGCACGTGTCGCTGCTCTGGGAAATGAAGGAGAGTGGGATTTGGTTTACACAATTTGCTAGGGAGCCTATTTCTAGGAACTGGGCCAAACTGAGTTTGTTTCCTCTGCAGTGACCTTGCTGAATGGAAGCTGGGTGCAAGCAAAGGTGAATGGTTCACAGCCCAAGAGGCCCCAGTCACTGGCCCTTGATCCTCACCTGGAGTCTCTCTGATGGGCTAAATAAAGAAACCTCTAGAACTGTTTCCAGAAGCTACCTGCTACAATGCACAATTTGGGGGTGGCAAAGATTCTTTAAAAATACTAAAATTAGGGCTTCCTTGGTGGCGCAGTGGTTGAGAGTCTGCCTGCCGATGCAGGGGACACGGGTCCGTGCCCCGGTCCGGGAAGATCCCACATGCTGTGGAGTGGCTGGGCCCGTGAGCCATGGCCGCTGAGCCTGCGCTCCACAACGGGAGAGGCCCACGTACCGAAAAAAAAAAAGAAAAGAAAAGAAACAGTGACTAAGCTCTCCAGGGATGGGCAAGAATTAGATGAGAAGTTTAATCAGAAGAGAGCCCCAGGGAGCCTGCACGAGCTCGGACACTGACTAGAATATGCCACAGGGTAACCCTGGTAGCTTGAGAGCAGTCAAAAAAAGTCTAAGAAAAAAAGAATGTGGGACTCCTCTCATGGTCCAGTGGCTAAGACTCCACGTTCCCAATGCAGGGGGCCTGGGTTCGATCCCTGGTCAGGGAACTAGATCCCACATGCCACAAATAAGAGCTCGAACGCCTCAACTACGCATCCCGCATGTGCAACTAAGACCCAGCACGGCCAAATAAATAATAAATAAATAAAAATAATGTAATCAGATTGACAAAGACCTCAAACCTCGAGCCACTAAAAAATAACAAAATGGGGGCTTCCCTGGTGGTGCAGTGGTTAAGAATCTGCCTGCCAATGCAGGGGACACGGGTTCAAGCCCTGGTCTGGGAAGATCCCACATGCCGCGGAGCAACTAAGCCCATGCGCCACAACTACTGAGCCCCTGTGCCACAACTACTGAAGCCCACACGCCTAGAGCCCATGCTCTGCAACAAGAGAGGCCACCGCAATGAGAAGCCCGCGCACCGCAATGATGAGTAGCCCCCGCTCGCCGCAACTAGAGAAAGCCTGCGCGCGGCAACAAAGGCCCAATGCAGCCAAAAATAAAAATAAGATAAATAAAATTAATTAATTAAAAAAAATACCAAGGCAATGTGAGTCAGTGGGAGGCTTTGGGGCTCTCAGGCCACTTGTCACTGTGCAGAGGGGCGTGGCTGGCCCCCCAGGGGGTGGGCTCTGAGCTCCCACGGGGCTGCAGGGAAGAGGCGCAGCAGGATCAGGGTCCAGGAGCATCAGAGGACGGAGGTGGCACACGGAGGTCTCAGCAGTGTCAGCTAAATCACAAGAGGAATTCAAAAACACAAATGCTGCCATGGAGCACAGCACAAGAAGAGTTTTCAGAAAATCCCAATAGTGCTGCCACGCTCCACGGGCACGTGTGCATTTCGAGAGAAAGTCAGTTGGAGGAGAGCGAGCTGAATGAGCGCAACGTCCCTTTCTGGCGGCGCGCGAAGGACGAGGCCACTCTCTGGGCAAGGAAAGAACTGCAGAAGATACAGCGCACGAGGCAAGTGGCAAGCACGGGACTGTACAACCTCGAACGTGGTACTTTTGCTACGAGGAGGGGGAAAGAGCACACGTTCCTGTTTGTTGGTGTCCGCACAGACACTCCGGGAGGGAAAACAAATGGACTAAAATGATCAAGTGACCAGGGAGACAAGGCTCCACTGCACACCTTCCTCGGCCGTTTCCCCCGTTCACAAAACGTCTCTAATCTGCCTTGGTATTCTACTTCGAGTCACGAGTCTGCGGGAAGTCATTCAAACTCACACCACAGGCAGATCCGCGACGTCGCGCTATTTATAACCACGTAAAGCAGGAGGCAAGCTGAACGTTGAACGTTTGGGGGACAGTTTAATAAACCGCTATACAGACACCGTGGAGCCTGACGCAGCTGTTACCATGACAACGGCGGCCATTTTTTGGTGTTTCTGAATAGCACACACAGTGACCAGGGGAATTCAGCAGTGCCGGTACATCCTGACCGCCTCTTAGCCAAGTCAACAGTTGCACTGGGTTGCTGCAAGTTGTAACTTTCCAAAATGTTTACCTATTTCAATATGTTGCCTTGTCAGTGTTTTTAAACAGACAAAAGGAGGAGGGGAGATAGATAGCAAGGACCCAGCAAAGTCCCAGGGAAGATACCCAGGCCAGGAAAGGGATTCTATTTACATCATCTGGCCCCTGACTCCACTAAACGTTTGTTTTGACTTTCAACATCACTTCTTCAAGCCCAGAAGCCTATGGAGGGCCTGGCATCCTGATGGCAGGAACTCTCAACTCCCACTAACAGCCGTGGGCAGATATAGGCCAAAACAGGGGATAGGGCTGCACGGAGGGATGGAAAAGGGGGCACCCGTGGCCAGCCCACCCCTGCTCTGTGCCAGCTCTGGGCTGCGAGGAGCCCCAGGGTGCCCTCAAGGGCAGACAGACAGGAGGCTGGTGTCCCAATCCAGTGTCAGACAAGTTAGGGGTATCATCTAACCTGGCCAGGCAGGGCGAGAAGACCACGACAAAGGCACAGCGGCTGGAGAGAACTAGGCATGTTCCCAAACTGCAGGCCTCAGGGGGTGGGGTGGGGGGAACCAGAAGTGAGGTCAGAGCTGGACCAGGAGCTTGGGCTCTATCCTGTGGCAAAGGGAAGCCTCTGGGGCTACAGCGGGGCCACAGGGGAGGGTGGGGTGCAGCAGGACCCAGAACCTGCCGCCCTTCCGCCACCAGTGACGCCAAGGCCCAGAGGGAAGGGACTCCTGGGGAGGGGGCGCTCTCCTACCCTCATGCGACGGGGAGACAGGAGGGGCCGGCAAATCCTTCCGTGATGACCAAGGACACGAGCACGCTGGGCAGGAAGGGCGTCCGCTGAGCGAAAGAGGACGGGGCACTCACGGACCCTGGGCCCCTCACCGGCCACCGCCTCCGCCGCCGCCGCCGCCCCCGCCCTGGCCCCCGGCGTCCGGTGCTCCCGACATCATGAGGAACAGGACCACGGGAATGATGTACATCCACTGTGAGCCAGACAGGATGGCAGAAGGACAGACGGACAAACGGGGAGACAGAGAGAAGAGAGGGGAGAATAAGCAGTGTCCGGCCCAGGGTGGGGAAGGCGGGGGCCAGCGTGAGGGGAGGCAGTGAGGGAAGGGGGCCCAGGTCCCCTACTCCACTACGGGTTGGGGAAGGGCTGGCGGGGTGCAGGGATGGGGGAGGCGGGAGGGGGCTCGGTCCTCACTCAGGCCTCGTGCGGTGGCGGTGCAAGCCCGGGGGCAGCAGGACGCAGGGCTGTGAGCAACACGGCCCCCCCCAGGATGAGGTGCCACTGAGGAGGGAGGGGGCGCAGGTCAGGGCCAGTGGCGGCTGTGGCGTCCCGCGGCCATCAGGGAGGGCAGAGCCAGGGGTGGGCGAGCTCTCAGCCTCTCTGGGCCTCAGTTTCCCCGCAGCTCGGCAGTTAGGCTCTCCTGACATCAGGAGCTCCCGGCACAATAACCAAGGCCCCACGCACACGGCGCTCAGCGCAGTCAGGCTCGGCATCCTCCCACCCGAGGCCCCGAGGGCCCAGCCACACTGGCTTCCACTGTCCCCTGCCCTTGCCTGGGGTGGGACCACCTCCTCCAGCCCCAGCACCCCCAGCGCCCAGGGCCCTGGGCCTCAAGAGCTGCTCTAGCAGCACAGGCTCACCCTCAGCTGCCAGCTCCCAGCCTCCCGGGCACCTCCCGGCACAGCCCCTCCACCCACCCCCCCGGCCTGGCTGGCGGAGCCCACCCGCTCCCTCCTTTCCAAACCTCCCTGTTCCTTCGAGGTCTCTGCCGTGTGCCCCCCACACCCCAGCCTCACAGCCTGCTTCAGGCCTCATCCTCTCCCCCAGACCTTGGTCCCAGCCTCCTCCAAGGTCGGACCCCGCCCCTCCCTTGACCACACCCTCCTCAGTGCGCTCCCTCCCAACAGGCAAGCCTGACACTGCCTGTGCTTTGTGTGTCCAGCGCGGCACCCAAGGGGCTGTCCCCAGTCCCCCTCATTGCCCAGCTCCGGGCCGGCCACTTGCTGAGACCGGATGCCCCGTGAGCACCGCCACAAGCCGACGCCGGCAGGCCAGGGTGCGGGGCTCCAATCCTCACCCCTCTGTCCAGGCCTTGGCTCAAGCCAGGGGCCAGGAGGACGCGCACAGACACGCCGGAGGAGCCAAGCAGGCCCTCCACACTGGAGGCCCAGCGGAGGGCCGTGGGCGAGGGGAGCAGGGCAGGGGGGCTCAGGATGGGAGAGGGGAGCCGCTGGGGAAGGGGCCGGGGGCGGGCAGAACCCCACTCACATATTTCGCGAAAAAGGACTTCTGCTCCTGGGGGTTCTTGGCCTTCTGGGCCTGCTCCATCTCCAAGCGCTCGATGAAGGCTGCTGTCTCGGGCCTGTGGGTGGGGGTAGAAGGAGGAGAGGGGATGAGGGGCCGGGAGACCCCGCGGCACCCTGGAAGGGTGGGGGAGGGGCAGGGCCAGAGTGAGAGGCAGCGGAAGGCCGGTCCAGCGGGGACAGGGCTGGCTCTGCCCACCGCCCCGCACCCGTACTCACCCTGGCGCCGGGACCGGCGGCTGCAGCTGCACTGAGGTGTTGAACAGCTCCAGGTCCACGTCCTCCACCTCGTGGCCCCGGCAGCCCCCAGGGTATGTCACCACAGACACCCCCACCACGTTGCCGGCCACGTCCACGTGCAGGGTCAGCTGGTCCGAGAGGTGCGACTCTACCAGGGAGCACTGGGGGAGGAGAGGAGGGGGGTGAGAGGAGGGAGGCCAGCAGGGGCTGCTGCCCAGGCCTCGCTGACACCAGCCACCCCCCTCAAGCCTCCTTCCCCACCCCACAGGGCGCCCAAAGCATCTTTCAAAGCCCTCCATGGCCCCCTGCCAACCTCCAGCAGAAGCAACGGCCTCCCCAGGGCCCACCAACTGGATTGTCCCCCTCCAGCCCAGGAGACCCTTGAGGGCAAGGCGAGGTCCTTAAATGCTGGAGCGCCAAAGGGTAGAACCCAGGCTAGAGCGGGCGGGAAAAGCAAGGACGGGGGCTGACCTCATCACCGACTCACCGCGGGGACAAAGGAGGAGACGTAGCCACCGGATTCTGGGCCGTCAGGGGCCCCAGGCCGCCGTGGAATCCGGACACGGTACAGGCCGTTCAGCGCCGCCACATCCTGCAGGGCAGAGAGGGGAGGGTGGCAGTGAGAGGGACAGTGCCCAGCCCCCACCCGGTCTGGACACCCACTGGGCCCACAACCAGGAAGGCCCTTCCCCAGTCTCGCCCAGCCTGCACTCCCCACTCCCTGGCCCGGCCAAGCCCAAGACTCCTCCCACTGGGTGTCCCACCCGGGGGGAGACCACCACGAGGAGAACAGAGGCCAGCCCAGCGACAGAGTAAGTCCCGAGGACACTTCCCGCAGGTCTGGGTCCAGCCCCACACCCGACCTCCCCGGTTATGAGCGGCTAGTTCTCACTGTGGGCGACTGTGACAGGAATCACGTGGGCACCACGCAGGAAGGCTGGCCAGGGCGGGCCTCAGCCTGATCTCTCCCACAGCGCTGGCACCCATGGGCCCGCAGCCGCCCAGAATAAAGCCTGCGTCCCCAGCTTCCCTTGCAGCTCCAACTGGTCAAAGGGACGGAGTGGAAATGGATTGTGGCAGCTTTCTCGAGCTTTCCCCCAAAGCCGGCTGTTCCCTCTGGCCCTCCTTCTTCCCCTCCTCTACCTTGCTGCCTGGAACCTCCCCGCCGCCCCCGCCAGCCCCACAGCATCCCTAGGGAGGACCCAGGCGGACCTGGAGGAGGCCACAAAGCAGGGCCACAGGAGAGGTAACGTTCTCCTGCTTAACCATGGCTGCCGTGGGAATCCCTTTCTCCTCACAAGCAAATCTTGCACTAAGTGTGAAGCACCTTGGCTGAATCTAGCGGAGCAAGAGGAGCCGACTGTATGAAAACCGCGGGGAAGAGAGTGCTGCGCAGAGGAAAACAGCTCACGCGGAGGCCCCGGAGTACGCGTGTTTGTGCTCTGAGGCACGTGCCCCCAGCCCCAGCAAAGCGGGGGGTCCCGTCCTCACCCGGAGCTGGCCTCGCTCCTCCTCACTGAGCTGCCGCTGAGACAAAGACAAGGTGCCATCTTGCTGGTTCCAGAGCAGCGAGCCCCGCTTCCGGAAGTGGGCACTTTCATCTGTGCGGGAGCCTGGACGTCAGCCCTCGCAGTGACCAGGTTGCTTTCCCATCCCGAGCCCCCATCTTCCCACCTAAAAACTGGGGACAGCCCCACGTGTCTCTGAAGCCCTGCCTCTTCCTTGCCAGGTGACCCAGAGTCGCTCACGTGACTTAAGTGGGCCTCAGTTTCCCCAGCTATGGAACACAGGGGCTGCAGAGCTCGGGAGCTCCCAACCACCGGGCTTTCTTGGGCAGGTGCCAGGGTCTGACTGGGGAGGTCTGCAGAGGGTCCGAGCTTCAGTGTTTAAAACAGGTGCCCCCAGAGCTTGGGGCCTCAGACTCGGTTATGAGCCCCTGGGCCACACTGACATCTATGCTCTGGGAGTCTGGATGCCTGCCTGAAATGTGGCAGTTTAAGCTGGGCTTTAGAGAATGTCCCACCTCTACCATTCACTTGTAAAAGGACCTTGTCTGGTATCCCTCTGCGCCTCAGTTTCCTCTTCTGGAAAATGGGGTTATCCCTAACACCTATTTTGGGTGACTATTCTGAGGATGTCTGAGTTAATATAGATGTTTGAGTTAATACATCTAACCACTAGGGAAGGGCATGGGGCAATTGGTCAAAGTCTGCTCTGAGGTTATTACTGCCATACCGACCTTTCTGAAACTGGCATTTATCTTACAGGTATGGGAGTCTTCAAAGACAGAGCTTCTGTTCGCCGCCGCCCCCCACCTCCCCAGTGTAATGCAAACACACTCCCAAGTGCAAAGCTGTAAGTGAATGGATGGCGTGTCTCACGCTGAGTGGCACCCGAGTTCCTGACACAGGTCACTGGGTAAACGTCCGGGTCAGGACGTTGCTGGACTCACCGATCTCAAATGAGTGCTCCAGCAGCAGCCCCACGGCGCCGCAGCCCTCACCCTCTCGACTTTCCGCCCCCGCCTGCAGGTGACAGAGAGGGCCCCAGGTAAGGACCATCAGAGCCCTCAGTCCGGCAGGACCCGCGGACCCCAGGACAGACAGACCCGCAGGCTGCGGCAGGAGCCTTATTTCCATACCCATATCCAAACACTGACGCTTGCCCACTATTCCACCGGGAACCGCCCATTTCATGAAAATTCATGATCTGGACGGGCCAGAGACAACCAGAGCCTGCAAAATAGCGGAACCTCGTTTCCAAGGCAACTATCTCCAGGTCACTTTCACACCTAGCATCATAATTATTCAGGAGTTAAAAGGCATCCTTCCCAAGCTAATATCCACGTGACCTCGTTTTCACCTTCACAGCCCCAATAGCCACGATGCCGCCCGAGTTCCACCCCTCTCAAGCACATTCAAGATTCCATGACTGCCTTTTCTCCAACTCTCCACATCTCTCCTAACTCTCTACGCCCTCAAGCTTGCGCTACCTCGTTCCAGATTTTAATCCGCGAGCTCAAGATCCCGCCCTCCTCATGCATATTCGGGAGGCGGAACTCCTCCGAGAGCCGCCCCCCCCCGCCTCTTTAATTTTAGCCACCCCGACGTCTGATTTGCCAAGATTCCACCCGGGCCACACCTCCTCAAACATATTCATGACTGACGATCCCTAGCGTCCGAATGCTAAGGAAGTTCTTGCCCCAACCTTCTCTTTCGGTGCAGCCTCGTTTTCACCGCACCCAACGCCCAGGTGCCAAAGTCCCATCCCAAAATGGGATTAGGGGGCTTCCCTGGTGGCGCAGTGGTTGAGAGTCCGCCTGCCGCTGCAGGAGACACGGGTTCGTGCCCCGGTCCGCGAGGATCCCACATGCCGCGGAGCGGCTGGGCCCGTGAGCCACGGCCGCTGGGCCTGCGCGTCCGGAGCCTGTGCTCCGCAGCGGGAGAGGCCACAACGGTGAGAGGCCCGCGTACCGCAAAAAACAAAAAATACAAAACCAAAATGGGATTAGCTAAGGCCCAGAAAGGGGATGGCAAAAATCCCATAATGAGCCCCGCCCCCTTATGCATATTCACGAGCTAAAGCCTTCCTAACTATCCTCTCGCTTTCTCCCAGTTGTGCGGCCTCATGAATGCGCAGAACTGCAGCCTCGCTTTCCCCGGTTCTTTTACCTCGTCTTCCCTCTCGGTCCTGCGCAACTTCGTTCCCACCTTAACCGACCTAAAGGCCCGAGACCCACGATTTCCGTCAACCCCGCCCTATGTGCACAGCGAATAAGCACTCACCCCCCGCACAGCGGCCCCGGACCGGCAACCACTACCCCGCGCCCGGCTGGGGGCTGCTGCCGCCATCAGCAAGAGCAGGAGCAGCCGAGTCGCCCCAGCGCCGGGCGCGGCCATTTCGAACCCGTCCCACCAGCCAAGGGGCTGGAGTGAGCCGGGAGCCGCGGAGCACGCCGGGAGGAACGGCCCGCATCCCGTCGCCCGTGCGCCTGCGCCGGCTCTTTGCGTCTGCGCACTAGCGCCCGCCCGCTACCGGCGCCTGACGTCACGGGGCGGGCGCCGCTCCATCCGGGTCTCCGGGCACCGCCCCTTGGATGACGCCACAATCGCGGACGTCTCCTCCGTGACGCAAACCCGGTCCGTCGCGTTGTGACGTCACAGAGCCCGGGGCCCCGCCCTCCCGTTTTCTCCGTGGGCGCCTCCCTCCACTCCCCCCAAGGGGCGGGGCGTTGCGATGAACCGGTCGCACGAGCCTAAGCCGGCCCCTAGCGGAGCAGGTGAGGCGGGACCAGGTGGGATGGCAGATGAGAGGCGGAGCCGGTCCTGGAGGGGTTGGACCAGGTGAGGGAACCAGGCGAGGGATGGAGCCTGCGATACGGAGACCGGTGGCCGGGAACCCTCTACCCTCAGCGCGGGGCTGACCCGGGGACCTTGGCCCAGCCTCCTGGAACAGACCTGCGAACTTTGCCGCCCATGTAGAACGCTCCCTGGTTCCAGCCTGTCCCACGCGCCGGCCGGGACGGCTCCAACGCCATCTCCTGAGCGGCGAGTTCTACCAGCTGCGGGATTTACCCATCTTTGAGAGCAACTTCGTGCAGGTGTGGAGCCCCAGGGCCCTCCGAGCCCAGGCCTGAGCCCCGGCCTCCTGACTTGGGGAACCTCTGTTCGCCCTATTTCTGATCACTCCCCCTAATGCCCACCTCCTGAAATTCCTGCTTCCCTATGAACCCTGGCCTTTGATTCCCTCGGTCCATTTTCCCTGACTTCATACCCATATGACTCTTGACCTTTGACCCCAGGATCTCTGATCCCCATCTTGGTGGTTAACTTACTTGGTTTCTGACCCTTAACCCTACCAAAATTCCTGATCCCTCCCCAATCCCGCCCCCCACCCAT
>NW_020175468.1:1594772-1624982 GCF_003031525.2 Neophocaena asiaeorientalis asiaeorientalis
AAGGTCACCATGGGGGTGGCAGCCTCCAGTCCAGCCCTGGAACTCCCAGACCTGTTGCTTCTGGCGGGCCCTGCCAAGGAGAACGGATGCCTGCAGCTCTTCGGGTGACTGCCCCCACCCCAGCCTAGACCTCCTTCCTCCCCAGCTCTGGGCATCCTAGGCCCCCTGCAGCACCTCCTTTCACCCACACGACCTCCAGGGCCAGGAGCCATGGATGGCTGCTAGCCTTCTCTGGGCTACTGTCCACCCAGGAGAACAAGGACAGGGCCATCCACAGGAGCCAGGAATCAGGGATAGATAGACATGAGGGGGACTGTCCTCAGCTACACCCTGGCAGGAATCAGGAGAATGACCATTTATGCAGCACTTACTGCATGCCAGGCGTCCCCTTGACCATGCACATCATCTCTTCTCTGACCTCCTACTGTCATATGGTGGGGCCCCTTAGGCCCACCCATAAAAAAAACTGAGGTCCAGAGAGGGGAGCCACTTGCCCAGGGTCCCACAGTGGGTCAGGGGTGGCCTGGGATCAGAACCTTGGGCTCCTCAGGACTGCTGACCTCAAGATTCTGGAGCTCCTGGGCCACACTCCACACTGCCCCTTCAGGTCTTTGTTTTTTAGATTGAAAAAGTAATGCAAATACACTCCAAGGTACAAAACACACAGAGCACAAAATACACCTTTCTTCCATCCTAGGCTCCTGTCTCCAACTCCAGCTGCAAATACCAAGACATTTACAGGCATAGAGTATATTTCCAGAAACATTCTGCTGGTGGCTTTCACTTTTTGGCTACATCTCACAGATAATGAAAGTAAGGGGGATGGGGGAAGGGAGGGAAGGAAGGATGGAGTCACATTGTCACACACACACACACACACACGCACGCACGCACGCACACAATCCTTTGTCTGCAATTTTGTTTTGTTTTGTTTTGCGGTATGCAGGCCTCTCACTGTTGTGGCCTCTCCCGCTGCGGAGCACAGGCTCCGGATGCGCAGGCTCAGTGGCCATGGCCCACGGGCCCAGCCGCTCCGCGGCATGTGGGATCTTCCCAGAACCAGGGCACGAACCCATGTCCCCTGCATCGGCAGGCGGACTCAACCACTGCGCCACCAGGGAAGCCCCTGTCTGCAATTTTGGATGTAACTCATTTGGTGGTAGAATCTGCTTCTGACCTGAACAAACTTGATGCCACTTACAGCCTTTATTTATCCCCCCCGAATAAGTTTAAAACATTTCACAAAGCAGTATTCTGATGCCGGAACCTTGTACTGGGACACTCTCTACCATCTTCCTTTTCTTTTCAGTGCTAATTGTATCCCACCATATGAGTCACAACCTGCAGCTGGAAGGATGCTAAGGATGGTGCTGAGAGGGGGGGTTTGACCCTCACCATCTCCTTCAGCACTCTCCCCTCCCAGCCCCAGAGAAAACATACCATCGACGTAAAATCATTGAGCTTGCTCTGCCAGCTCAGCCTCAAGACACATCCCCCAGCCCCTCACTTCTGACCAGCTTCCAGCCCTTAGTGATTCTGTGCCAGTGCACACAGATCCATTTTTGGACACACACAATTCAACAGACTCCGTCCCCATGGACACCTAGCTTGCATCCAGCCTCTTGCTGTGAGGATGTAATAGGGAATATCCTTAAACAAATGGCTGCCTTCAGACGGCCTGGTTTCAAATCCTGGCTTCACCTCTTCTTCACTGTCTTTGGCCAAGTTTCCTACCCATCTGGGCCTCAGTTTCCTCGTCGGCAACATGAGGATAAGAGGAGAGCCCACCTTCCAGGGCTGTCAAGGGATAAACTAAGTAAATGTCTGTAAAACTCTTGGAACAGCACTTGGCACAGAGTATGCGCTCTGGAAATGTCAGCTGTTATTCTTCCATTTGGGGAACATACTAATAGATCGAGTTGCCTACTGAGGGACTCTGATGTGTCCTGTGCCTTGGGGTGACAACCAGTGTGGCAGGCAGGGGACATCCATGTGCTCAGCTGCGAGGGTGTCTGTAAGACCAGTTTCTAGAGGTAGTCTTGCAGGGCCTGAGGGGAGTCGTATGTGGCTACCCAGTGTTGTTAAGAACATAGGTAAGACTTGGCTTCAAGACCCTGCTGTGTGATCTGGGCCAAGTTACCCATCCTGTCTGGATTGTTTCCTCCACTGCCTTGTTGGACCTTGAATCAGGCTGGAGGCCTGAGCCATTCCTTTATTCACATACTCCACAAGCATTCACTCAGCACTGACCATGGGTCAGCTCTGGGTACTACGGAAGCAGCACTGAACAAAATTGGACCAAAAATCTCTGCCCTCAAGCTCACCTCCTACTAGGAAAGCAGACAGAATAGATGTCGATTTGTCCAGTGGGTGAGGTCTGTGGAGACAGATGGGGCATGGGGGTGGGCATGGGGAGGTCTGCAAGGGCGAATGTAGTTGTATATAGGCTGGAGGTTGTAAACAGATCTTCTCTAAGAGAGGAAGGGGCCAAGCTATGGGGGCGGCTGGAGGATGACAGAGGGAACGGCCTGTGAGAAGGTCCTGAGGTAGGACCAAGCCTGGCAGGTGTTTATGGGACAGTGAGACCAGTATGGCTGGAGCCGAGTAAGCGAGGAGAGTGGGTGGGGGTGGGGGGCAGAGAGGGAACAAAAGGGGCAGATCCCGCAGGGCCTTGTAGTCAAGGCGAGGACTCTGCTTTTACTCTGAGCCCCGGGAGGGATTTGAGCTAACGCGGGTGTTGATTGGCGCCCTCTGGCGGCCGCGTGGGAACAGACTGGGGGTGAAGGCGGGAAATTACGGTGGCTGGACGGCGGGAGTCGGGGGCGGCTGGTGGAGGGACTTGGAAATCGTCGGACTGTGACTACGGTTTAACGGTGGAGCCATCAGGATTTGGTAGGATTGGCTGAGAATGGGAAAAAGTCGCCTCCCGCGGTTTCTGACTGAGCAAGTGGGAGGATGTTGTTAAGATGGGGAAGACGAAGAGGTGCAGCTTTGGGGTTGGCGGAAGGTCAGGAATTTGGCTGTTGGACATTTTATGTATCCGATGTCGATCCAACATACAAATGGAAATTTCAAGTAAGCAGCAATCTGAGTTTCGCGTTTAGGAGGGAGGACCAGCGGGAGACACGGATGGGCTCTGTGTATGGAAGAAAATTGGGGATGGATAAAATGCAAGAGGCAGAGAAAGTGGAAAAGGATCCTTCCGGGCGGGGAGAGGGGCGCTGGGGTGGGCGCTGTGAAGCCGGGGAGGATAAGACGCTGAGGCCGCCCCTTCCGCCCGCCAGGCTGTTCCCCTTGCAGTTCGTCCAGCTCTTCGTCCACGACGAAAGCCGCTGGCAACTGAAGGTCAAGTTCCGCACCGGCCGCGCCTTCTACCTGCAGCTGCGGGCCCCGCCGGAGACCCGCGACCGCAAGTTCGGCCAGTGGGTGCGGCTGCTCTACCGCCTGCGCTTCCATTCGGCCCAGGGAGCCGTACCCTTCACGCAGGAGTACTCGGCGCTGGAGGACGACTAGGACGAGGATCCGAGGAGGAGGGTGTGACCTGACGAGGTGAGCGGAGCAGGGCGGGGCTGCAAGGAGCGGGGAGAGGGGCATGGGCGGGGCTGGGGGCGGGGACTCCTGGGTCTGAAGTGGGAGGGGCTGGGAGCCTGGATCCTGGGTCTGGGAGGAGGGCCTGGGACCTGGATGCCTGTGTCTGAGAGTGGAGGTGACCAGGAGCCCAGACTCCTAAGTCCTGACAGTGTGTGGCATCTGTACCCAGAGGACAGGAGGCTCTCAAAAGCAGGGCAAGGTCTGCAGGACCTTGGCGCACCAGCAAAAGTGGTGATGGTTTCCTAACTGGGCATCCCCCCACCCCAGCCTCACTCCCCTTGACCTAGCATGGTGGGATCTGGGGAGGGAGTGCCCAGGCCCTGAAGGAGTGGGGTCAGCCAGACAAGATGCCAGTTCCGTGTAAGGCCTGGGGAGGGGAAATGCCCCAGTCCTTGAAGGTGGGGACACTGGAACGTACGGGGCCTCTTCCTCTTGAGACACCCTTCTCCCCAGGCCTTCCCAGGAAGTACAGAGTGCCCACTCACCCACCCCCAAACGCCAGGTGCCTCCGCAGTCAAGGCCTCCGAGACAGAGTCTTGTACCCAGCTTCAAGCCATGGAAGCCAGACTGGACCCACAGACCTCTGAACTCTGGGGACTCTGATTCCTCCCACATTATTTTGAGGTCACTATAAGACCAGAGATCAAAGTGTACCCTACCTCGGGGCCGGACAGATGAATTATTAAAGTTAATAAAGATCGGCCACTTAAGAACCAACAACCCGGTCACGAGCAGTTTCCCCCCCATCGTCACCGATTCAACATGGCAGAAATAGCTCTTCCAGTATGACTGCCCCAGCACGGTCTTCTGTTCATGGTGTCTGGCTCCTCGGGCCACTACTGAGGCCCAGCGCTCACCACTCCATCATGGCTACCTCACTGGAGTAGCCCTCCCCAGTCTGGCCTTTGGTTCTTCTTTGCCCACTGCATCTGGCCCCTGCAGCCAGCCCACCTCCTCCCCACTCACAGTAGCTTGTCTAACAGGGCTGCCTCCACAGGGTGTCAGGTCCACACGTGATTTTGTAGTTGCCATGGCAACGCGGTAGCCTCGCTAAAGTAGCTGTTCCAAGATGGCGGCCTCAATGTGGTCTGTTTCATCAGGGCTGCCTCATCGTGGTTGCCATTCCAACCTGGCTGTCCGCATCACCCAGCCCCAGGTGACTAAGCCCTACAGGAGGAGGAAGGCGGAGCTACAGACTCAAGAAGGACAGACATATGGGAGTCCAAGACAAGACTATGATCTTCTCATTGATAACTCGGGAAAGGGAAACGTGTTGGGGGAGGTCTGGGTTAGGACCCAGCAGCCAGTTATCTTGGCAGGTGGGAGAGAGCGCTTCACTGCGGCACTGTGGGGAGAAAACAGAAAAGGGTGGTAAAAATGCTTGTCCCACCACCACCCGCCCCTGCCCCCGGGCCCGTGCCCACTGGATTTGCCTGACCAGCACGGGGAGCAGGTTTTCCCTTCATCACCTAGCTCGGCACCTGGTCAACCCAACTCCATACAGCCCTGATTCCTATAGTTTTGAACCCCAAACTGGGACATTCTGATTACAGAGCAGCTGCTGGAGACCAGCCGTCACTGGAATCCTGAAGTAGGGATATTTCTGAACGGATTCAATAGTTGATAAGGGGGACGGCAGAACCCTAGGAATTATCAACAGGTCGGCCTGGCAGATCAGCGCCTCAGAATGACAGGCAGGAGGTGCTTGGAGTCATCCCTCTGGACGCTTTGCTAAGGGTCTGCAGCCCCTTCTGTCTCCTGGGCTGTCGTCAGAGCCAGGGAGGGACTCTGGAAGCCCCTATGAACGTCAGTCGCCTCTGAGGGACTTGGTTAGCAGCCTCCCCGCGAGTCTTGGCTGGTGGATGCTTGCTGGACTGAAGCCCAAGGCAGAGGATGCAAGGAAGAGCATTCTGGGTCGAGGGAAAAGCATGTGCAAAGCCCCAGGAGCAGGAGACGGCACAACCAGTTTGTCCAACCGCCAACTGCTCGGTGTGGCTGGAAAAGGGGGGCGCTTGAGGCTGGAAAGGGGCTGGGGGTGGCAGAGGCAGGACCATGACCCCAGGATGAAGGGTTCCGGGGCTGCTGGAGAGCCCTGTGAGCAGGTCAACTGTGGATATGGGCCAGGCACCCTCTAGGGCCCGGAGGCGGAACCGGAGAGAGAGACTGGAGGCCCTGAGGCCCGAGAGGAGGCTGGGGCAGAATTCAGGAAGGAGGACAGCTGAGGCTGGGGCTGTGGGGCAGAGAGGTGGGGACAGGAGGGGGACAGGGACAGGCTTTGGAGGGGGCTCATTTTTCGGGGCTCCCACAGCCCCCCCATCCTCTGCCACTACCCATGTTTCTTTCAGTGCTGTACCACACACCTCCCCAGGCACACTGGAAGCCTTAGCGATCATTTGCTAAGTTCTTCTCGCCCTCATTCACCTCTTATTTGTCCCTCAGCTCCTTTGGAAAACCTCAGACTCCTGCCCAGGCCGGGTCAGGCTCTCTCCCTCCCCCACCCCTACAACACCCTGAACTGCCTTCCCTCCCCCCGTGTCACCCTGAAACACCCTGCTGGGGTCTGAATCGGCTTCCCTCCCCCCGTGTCACCCTGAACTGCCTTCCCTCCCCCCGTGTCACCCTGAAACACCCTGCTGGGGTCTGAATCGGCTTCCCAGTCATACTCGCAGAGGGCCCGGGTCTGCCTAGGCTCTGGTCTCAGCCCTGCTCAGCACCGGCCTCCCGTTAGCTTGGTAAAGGGAGTGGACGAGGGTCGGCAGGGGTGCGCTGGGGGCCGCCCCACGCTCACTTCGGACTTCCAGCTTGCACTCGGCCAGGGCCTCCCCCAGCTCGTTGACGGCCAGACACGAGTAAGTCCCCGAGTCGAAGGAGGACGGGCGGCGGATGTTCAGCGTCAGGACCCCCATGTAGTTGTTCATCAGGAACCTGGGATCTCCGCCGATTTCCATCTTGTTCTTCATCCAGACCACCTTGGGCTGTTGAGGAGAGTGGAGAGGAAGCCATGTGACAGAGGGTACCCTGGGAGATAGCAAAGTGGGCCTTGGGAGGCAGATTTGGGTTCCCCTTCTGGCTGTGCCACCTCCTAATTTTGACTGGCTGACCTTGGACGAGTCACTTCTCCTCTCTGACCCTCAGTCTCCTCTTCAGTAAGAGGAAGAGCCCACCCCTTGTGGTGGCCCATAGGGCCCTGCATGATTTGGCCCCATTACTCCTCTGCCCTCACTTCCCACCCCTTCCTTCCATCTGCTCCGCCCACACGGGCTGCCTCACTGTCCCTCAAACAGACCAGACAGGCTCCCACCTCAGGACCTTGGCACTGGCTCTTGCCTCTTCCAATACTGCTCTCCCCTCCTCTTTTCACCTAACCAGTGCCTGCCTATCTTTCAGGTCTCAGTTCCCCTGTCACTTCCCGGGTCCTAGACTGGAACAGGAATGCCCCACTTTACACTCTCACACTGCCTGCATTTCCCTAGCACACTCGCCACCCTTTATAATCTTATAGTCATTTGTGTGACTTCGAATGCATGGCCATCTCCCCCAACATACGGGAACTCCTTGTTCAAATCACCAGCACATAGAAAGCCTCTGAAAACGTGTGTTGAATGAATGAATGAATGATGTAAATAAATGAAGCAAATGAATGAGCTGAATAAATGAATGGATTGGTAGGGAAATGAGCGGAATGAATAAATGGATGGAGTTAGTGAATAAAGCAGTAGACAGCGGGGATGGCAGAGGTGAAGGAAAGAATCCACGGGATGCCTACAGCAGCTGACGCTAAAAATTGGCAAAATGTGTCAAAAGGGCCAGGCAGTCAATATTTTAGGCTTTTGGGGGCTCTGTGGTCTCTGGGTCATGGACCACACACAAACCATTAACGTGAAAGCAAGATAACAAAACAGAAAAAGAAAAAAAACGTTTAAAAAATTATTTATCCCCTTGGGGTCCAGTGGTTTGGACTTGGCGCTTATCACTGCCAGGGCCCGGGTTCAATCCCTGGTCGGGGAACTAAGATCCCACAAGCCACGTGGCACAGCCAAAAAAAAAAATATCTTAGAGAAACCGGTGGAGGCGGATTTGGCCGGAGGGCCGTAGTTTGCCGGCCGCTGGTCTAGGTGGGTCCTTGGAGTTCAAGGTTGCAAGTGTCCACATTCCCAGACAGTAGTCTGGAAACCAGACAGGGCAGGAAGACGCCAAGGAGCCCTGCAGGTTTAGACCCCCTCCGCCCCAAAGGTTCTGTTTTTGAGGGAAGTCAGTGTAGTGAGCTGAGACTTGGGCTCTGGTTAGAGCAGAGAGACAGGAAATGGGTTAAAAGTGAGCAAATCCCACGAGCAGAGAGAGAACTCAGGGGGGAAGAGCCCGTGTGGCGGGCAGGCAATGGGGCTTCACCTTGATGATGAATTCCCCACAGGGTTACACATTACACACACTACGCGGGCACGCGCACACACACACACACACACACACACACACACGGCACCTTCGGGTAGCCTCTGATGGCGCAGTTGAGAGCTGCAGCGTAACCAGCCACGACCACCCGGTCAGGTAGAGGCGTCAGGAACTTGGGAGGCGTTCGGAAGTCATGCTCCTTGTACTCAGGCATTTTGAAGGTGACACCTGGGGGAGGGGTGATACACCTGTAAGGGGACTGGTCTTCACTGTCCCCGGACCACTTCTCCTCCAGCACCAGGTGCCATCAACTCTGAGTGCAGGGAGGGAGACTATATCTAAAATAGATAACCAACAAGGACCTACTGTAGAGCACAGGGAGCTCTACTCAATATTCTGTAATAACCTATATGGGAAAAGAATCTGAAAAAGAACGGATATATGTACATGTATAACTGAATCACTTTGCTGCACACCTGAAACTAATACAACATTGTAAATCAACTACACTCCAATTAAAAAAAAAAACAAAAACAGAGAGAGAGAGGGGGAACTGGGACTGGCCCCCTCGGAACGGTGGCAGTAGCCATACCTGTCTTGAGGATGCAGGCCGTGTTCTTGGAGACGCCAGGCGAGTCGCTGAGCCCACAGATGTTCTCGCTGTAAACTCGGAAATAGTATTCGTTGCCCATGATGAGGTCTGATACGGTGCAGGAGGTTTGCCGGTTGCGTTCGTAGACGTTGAACCACTCCTACGGCATGGGGGACGGGGAGGGGCCGGGAGAGTCAGGGACACGGACCCAAGCGGGCGCCTCGCTCATAAAACACACCGTTCCCCAGCAGCTCTGTTCACAATGGCCGGAAGGTGGGAACAACCCAGGTGCCCATCAGTGGATGAATGGACAAGCAAAACATGCCCCATTCAAACCAGGGACTGGTAGGGGACTTCCCTGGCGGTCCAGTGGTTAGGACCCCATGCTTCCCCTGCAGGGGGCACAGGTTCGATCCCTGGTAGGGGAACTAAGATCCTGCAAGCCGCACTGCACAGCCAAAAACAAAAATCAAACAAAAAAACACGGCCTAGGGGCTTCCCTGGTGGCGCAGTGGTTGAGAGTCCGCCTGCCGATGCAGGGGACACAGGTTCGTGCCCCGGTCCGGGAAGATCCCACATGCCGCGCAGCGGCTGGGCCCGTGAGCCATGGCCGCTGAGCCTGCGCGTCCGGAGCCTGTGCTCCGCAGCGGGAGAGGCCACAACAGTGAGAGGCCCGCGTACCGCCAAAAAACAAACAAACAAAAAACAGGCCTAGTACTCAGCCACGAGAAGGACTGAAGCATGGATACCTGCTACAATGGGGATGAACCTGGAAAACACGGTGCTGAGTGAAACGAGCCAGACACAAAAGGGCCACAGAGTGTGTGACTGTGTCCATAAGAAATGTCCAGGAGGGGCCGATCCACGGGGACAGGAAGCAGATGGGGGGTTGCCAGGGACTGGGTGGGAGGGAAAGGGCAGTGGCTGCTTCACGGACAAGGGGTTTCCTTTTGAGGTGATGAAGATGTCTTGGAACTAAATAGACGGGGTGGTTGCACAACACTGGGAAGGGGTGAAGTGCCACTTGAAAACGGTTAATGCTACATTTGGCTAGAGGAATTTTACCTCAGTAAAAAAGAAAGCAAAAAAAAACAAACAAAAAAACAAAAACAAAAAGAAAGCAAAAGAAAACCTATTGAAGAGTTCCCTGGTGGCCTAGGGATTAGGATTCCAGGCTTTCGCTACTGGGACCGGGTTCAATCCCTGGTCGGGGAAATGAGATCCCTCAAGCCGCCCGGCACCACCAAAAAAAAGAAAAAGAAAATCTGTTATGCACCAAATCTCAGCCAAAAGGCTTTCCTCCCTGTCCCGGCCCATTCTCCCAAATTTCCCGGTGCCTCAGTTTCCCCAGCTGGGAAATGGGAACAACACACCTGCTCTGACAATCTGGCCAGCTTTTCTCCCCCCACGTCCACTCCACCCCGGGCCCCTCTAGTCTCTCACCATGGTTTTCTTGTCGGCTTTCTGGACAAAATACCCGGTGATCTCACTGTTGCCGTCATCCTTGGGGGGCTTCCACTCCACCAGCGCGTTGGTGCCCCACACCTCCTTCACCATCACGTTCTCCGGTGGCCCTGCCTTTTCTGGAAGATGGGGCGCGTGTTATAAGTCACCCCAAGCATCCCTAAAGGCCCAGTGCCTCACCTCCTCTCCCCTGTCCATCCCCACACCCTCTGATCTCTCTTAGGCTTTTTCCCACTCCCATTTCCTCCCCTTCTGCCCCACTGCCACCTCACACCCTCCCCGGTTCCAGTCTCTCCACTTTCCCCTGTCCTGGGTCCTCCTCATCCCCTCCCATCTCCTCCCCTCCCCCCTCATCGCCGCCGCCTGCGGGCCGCGCACCCACGACCCGGATGTGGATGGTGGCCGTGTCCTTCATGTTCTCGATCTGCACGCTGAGCTCGTACTCCCCGGAGTCTGAGCGGGCAGCCTCGCGCACGAAGAACACTGTGTCGAAGTCGCTGGTGTGCACGAGCACGTGGGAGGTGTCTATGGGCGCCCCGCCCTTGGTCCACGTCACCTGCGGCCTCGGCTTTCCCTGGGCGGCAAGGCGGGGAGGGCGGCGAGGTTAGCCCGGGTCTCACCCGCCGAAGCTGACCCCTCACCCCTGCCCCACCCCCGACCCCAGCTCGACGCACCTGGAAGGGAATGACGAGGTTAATATGCTCCCCCACTTTGCGGATGTAAGTCTGGCGGAGGTGGCGGGGCAGCCGGATCTTGGGTTGCTCTGAGTGCACAAACCCAGGGAGGGGCTCAGCGCCGGGCAGAGGGACTCGACGGAGGGACAGACAGACCAGGGGCGATGAGGTTGTCGGGGGAGGGCCTAATGATGACACCAACTTGGTCTTTAGGAGAGCAGAGTCGGGGGTCAGGAGCCCTCACCCACAATCTCCTGGATGGTGACCGGCTGGGCCAGGGTGGCCGGCTGGCTGCGCCCCGCGATGTTGACCCCAACGACGCGGAAGGTGACTCTGGCTCCTGTGGGTAGGTTCTTGACAGTGAAGCCACAGCGCTCCACCAGTTCCGTGTTAGCAGGGATCCACTCGTCAGCTAGGAGAGAGGAGCGAGGCTGGGGATCTTCCTTCAAGACCTCCCTAGGTGCCCCTCCGTTTGTGTCCTTTCAGCGCCTAGGGCCCCACCACAGTGAAAATGTGCAGCTGACATTTCTGGAGCATTTCTTATGACCAGGTTGGAGCTAATTAATGGTAGCGCATTGACTCCTGCCTCCATTCTGTTATCCCCATTTTAGAGATGAGGAAACTGAGGCTCAGAGAGGGTAAGGGGTTGGGGGTGGTAGTTACAGACAGCTCCTCGGATTTCCTGCTTGAAAATGGGTGCTTTTCCATCGTGGTTTTATTGCCATGGGTTGGTGAACCAGAGTGAGTCAGACCAACAGTCAACAGAGTGAACTCTAACAAAAGTATAATAGGTTCTGAAAGACAGATTGGGGAGGGGTGGGCAAGGGTAGGAACTGGGTAAAGAGTGCTGGGAAGAGAAAAGGAAGAAATTGACCAGAGACCACCCTTCCACCATTTACATGCATCCCCAAATCCTGTCATCAATGTATCCCGTCAAAATGGACACTGCTTTCGCCATTTTTAGACGAGGAAACGGAGGCTTAGAGGTTTGCCCAAGGTCACACAGTTACAAGGTGACAGGATTGGAACCCACATCTGTCTGACTTAAAGCCTGGGATACAGTGTCAGAATGACCTTGTCTGTCTCCCCAGTGAGAGGACCATGTCGGAGATATCCCCAGAGCCGAGGCACTGGGCCTGGCATGGAGTCAGTGCCCAATACATGTTTGTTCCGTGGAGGACTGAGAGTGGGATGTGTGGAAATATGGATAGGAGGATGGACAGATAGATGGAGAAACAATGCATAATTAGACGGTTGGATGGTCATATAGGCAAACGGATGGATGGAAAGAAGAGAGGGAGGGAAGAAACAGTGGTGAAGCGATAGATACATGGATGAAAACAATGTTACTGGATGGATGGATAGTTAAAATGATCCAAAAAATTTCCAGATGGATAGAGAGGTGGTTGGATGGATGACTGGATGGGCAACTGGAGAAAAAGAAGGAAAGAAGGGAGGGAGGGAGGGAGAAATAAGAGGTGAAAAAGAAGGAAGGAAGGAGGGAAGGATACATGGATGGAAGGATGGATGGATGGATGGATGAAAGATTGGTTGGATGGGTAGATGAATGGATAACTAGATAGAACACAGGAGGAGCAACATAGGTAGAAGATAAATACTTGGATGGATGGATAAAAAGGTGTCACTATGTGGAGGATGGGTGTAGGGGAGGGAGAGAGGGAGGGAGAGAGGACAAGCCGGTCACTGGGGGCCTGGCTTGACCCATCCCATCCCAGGGATTCAGGCAGGCACAGACAGAAGGGCAGTTCGCTATGGCAGAGATCTGTTCCTGCACGGCCCTATTTGCAGGCCTCTGGACCAGACACCCACCGGGACTCTATGTGTGCCACCGCCCCCCACCAGGCCAGACGGGGTAACTCACAGCCTTCCACGCAGTACTCCACCAGGTACCCATCGATGCCACCTGCCCCAATCCTATCTGGGGGCCGCCACTTGAGGGTGGTGGTGGTGTCTGTCACATCCTCCACTGTCAGGTGCTGGGGTTCACTTGTGGGTGCTGTAAGAATCCAGGGAAAGGGGAGGTGGGGGTAAATGAGGGCTCAGGGGTCAGAGCTGGAGTCACTGGTCAGGAAAGGGATCAATATGGTGGGCCAAAGGTCAGGGAGCAAGGATGTGGCATCACGGGTCATTAAAACAAGATCTCAAGGAATCGTGAGGTCTCCAAGGGCAGGGGCAGGTGTCTGTGTGGTAGGTCAGAGGTCAATGCCATATTCGGGGGACAGCATGGAGTCTAGGATCATAGAGGTCGGTGGCTGTTGTACTGGGTCAGGAAGAGGTCAGGAGGATGCGTGGGGCTGGGGGGTCAATGTCTTGAGTTGTTGGATGAGAGGGGACAGACGTCAGCGGAGTCAAGGGAGTAAAGGCCAGGGTGTAGGGTTAGAGATCAGTGACGGGCAGGCCATGGGTCAGAGGTGGGCGGGGGCTCGGTGAGGGTGCAGAGAGACATCACCAATAGGCATGAAGGGCTTGGTGTTGACGCTGGGCTGGGAGACCCCAATGGCGTTGACAGCAAAGACCCGCATCTCGTAGAGGATGCCCTCGATCATGTTGGTGGACTCATAGGTGGTCTCCGTGAAGACCTCGAAGTTCAGCTTCATCCAGTGCTGAGAGCCCTTCTTCTTCCGCTCCAGGAGGTACCCTGGAGGCCCCCGCAAGCAGAGAGAAGTGGGAAGTCATGGGGAGGCCTGGGGTCCCAGCTCAGCTGGGGCAGTCAAAGGCACATCAAAAGGTCACATGACTCTGAGAGGTCTGAGGCCGTGAATCTTGAGTTGATCTCAGGGTCACAGAGCAGTCAGAGGTTACCCGTCATGGGGTCAGGGATCAAGAAGGGCCACAGGTCATGAATCAGGGCGTAAGGAGTCACAGAAAATCCTAGGCTGTTAGCCAAAGTGAGGATTCCCAGGTTGCTGGGGAGTAAAGAATGATAGGGAAGGCAAAAGGGATTGTGAGATATTGAGGATGGAAAACCGAGTTTCCGAGGGTGGTCACTGAGGATGCTATAGGGACTCTTGGAGGTCAAGGAGAAGTCAGGGGACGGGGAGGTCAGAGGTCATGGGCACTGTGGCACACGGGCACTCACCGGTGACCATCTGTCCCCCGTCATACTTGGGTGGCTCCCAGACTAGGGTGGCCCAGTCTTCTCCAACCGATGTGACACGCACAGCCTCCGGGGGATCTGGGACATCTGGGGAAGGGGAGGCAGGATGGTCAGAGGACACCTCATGGCCTCGGGGAACCCCCCCTGGCTCAGCCCCCTTGCTCCCCTCTGCTCACCCACAACCCGCAAGAAGATGGAGGCCACGTCCTCGCCGACGGGGTTGGTGACCTTGATGGTGTAGCGGCCCTCATCAGCTCGCTCCGTGCTCTCAATCACGAAGCTGCTGGTGTCTGTCTGCTTCTCAATGTGGACCCTGCCCTCGGTGCCTGAGAACACCTGAACACAGCCCACCAGATGGCCTTTTTCTACCTCTCTCAAAACCCAGACCGGCCTCCACCCCTCCCCTGCCCAACAGTCTCCAATGGCTCCCCATGACCACACAATACACAGGATGTGGACCCAGCACAAGTGGACCTGCTGGGTCTGCCCCCAGCCTCATCACCCCCCTGCCACTGCCCTCCTTGCCTTCCAAACACCACCCTTCATTAAAAACACCAGCCTGTCTCATCCCCAAGATTTTGCAAAGCTGATCCCCAGGGCATGCAATGCCCTGACCCACTTCTCTATCTGCTATACCGTTACCCATCCTTTAGAACCCACCCAGAAGTCGCCTCTTCTGGAAAGCACTCCTGGATGCCCTCAGCTGAAAGTGACAGCCCACTTTGACTGCTATGACAGAATCCTCATAGCTTCTGGTACCTCCCTTTCTCTCAGCCCTGATCACCCTGAACTGTGACTGTCTGGGCACGTGTCTGCCTCTCTCCAAAAGTGAAGGCTCCAGGAAGGCAGGGGCTGCATCTGATTCATGGTTGTATCCTCAATGCCTATGCAAGAGCCTGACATACAGGAAACATCAGGGGGTGTTTGCTGAGTGAAGGAATGAATGAAGATTGAGTCAAGTCTATCCGTTTTACAGAAGAGGAAACTGAAGCCCAGAGGAGAGAAGAAAAATTGAACTGTTTCAGGGCCTGGAACATACAAGATGAAAATATTTGTTGGATGGATGGATGGATAAGTGGGTTGACTCATGGATAAATGGACAAATGGATTAATTACTGGACGCATTCATTAATCAATCAATGAACTGATGAATGGAAAGATGGTTAGATGGATGAACTAATGGATGGCTGGACTGATTGGTTGATTGATTAATGGGTTAATGGATGGATGGATGAATGGTTGGAGCACTCATCTTGTGCTAGGCCAGAACCATGTGGTGAGCAAACATAATCTCCAATCTTCAAAACAACCCTCTGAAGAAGGAATCAAATTCCTCATTTTACAGACAATGAAACTGAAGCTCAGAGAGGGAGACCAGCTTGCCTAAAGTCACCCAGCAGAGCTGAGGGGGAGAAGTCAGGGCACAGGGGAAGCTCCACGTACCTCATCCTCCTTCATCCAGGTGGCGACAGGAGGGGGCTCCCCTGTGATGGACACGTCCAGCCTCAGCTTGTTTCCAGCCACGACCACAATTGTATTTTCTGAGGTCTTCCCCGAGAAGTCCAGGTGGATCTTTGGTGGCTCTGGTGGCAGAGGAGAGATTCTGGGCAACTTGGGAGTGGGCAGCTGGGCCCTCCCAATCCCCTCCAGAGGATCTCCTGAGAAGCTGGCTTCCAACAGCCACAGAGAACTAGCGGTCCAGGTCCCCTGCCCCTCTGCCCTCAGACCCAGGAGTCCAGGCCCCCAGCCTAAGGACCACAGCAGCCTCTGGTCCCTACCTTGCTTGGGGACGTACTCCACCGTGATTTCTGGAGGACAAAGAAGACTGATGGTTAGGTCTATGGGGCCCCTTATCTCCCCCTCACACCCCATCACCCTGGGACCTGAGGGGTTGGGAGGTGGATCCAGGCCCATGGCTGTCCCTCCTCCCACAAGCACCTGCTGTCACCCCCAGCGTACAGTTAGGGAAACTTAATCCTGAAGGGGGTTGGGGTCTGGGAGGGTGGATGCTATGGCACCCAGGGAGAGACAAGGAGGTATCCTCACCCAGGAAGTTGAGTGTGGCCGAGAGGGACAGGGCATAGCCGTCAGGCACAAATGTGTAGTCTCCCTCATCCTCAGGGCGAACATCATCAATCGTCAATCTGTGGAACCTAAGGGGAGTGGGGGGGTGCAGGGCAAAGGTCAGGCCAGGTCGCCCTGGGGACCACCGCGGAGAAACACGTGCCACAACGCGATCCCCGTGCTCAATGCAATGCTAGTGCCTGGACCCAAATCTCGCTCTGCCCCTTACTAGCTGTGTGACCTTGGGCAAGTCAATTAACCTCTCTGTGCCTCCGTTGCTTCATCTATAAAATAGAGGTAATGTTCACAATCTACAAGGGGTTGTTGTAAGGCATTTAGAAGACTCCCTGGCACCTGGTAAGTGCCCTGTAAAGCATTAAGATTAGTTCTCAGCATTATTGACACCATCAGCAGGCAGGGGCCTTACACAGAACCCAGAAAAAGTCTACGTCTGCCAAGAGCTATTATCAGGAAATCCACAGGGGCACGATGTTCTGCTGGCATCACAGTGGTTCTCGGCATTCTGCAGATTACCAGGTGTTTATCTCAGGTGTCCACGTGCTACGCTTTGAATTCCAGCCCCGTTTCCCTAGCTAGATCGCCTCCCCGCCAAAACTGACTGTTTGCAAATATAGTCACAAGTTTCCTGTCCTGTAGCCGTGACCCTTGCAAGGAGACCTTGCCACCTGTGACCTCCTTTGCCCCATAGGATATAGTGGAAGTGACACTGGGACAGCGCCCAGCCCAGCCCTCAGAGGCCCTCTTCGCTTCTGCTCTCTCTCGGGACACCTGTGTTGGCCACGTGAATATGCCAGGACCAGCCTCCTGGGGAATGAGACGTCCCACGAACCAGAGTGGAGGCAGCCCAGTTGACCCAGATGAGGGCCTGAGGGAGCCCAGGAAGATGGCCGTCCGAGATCAGCCAGCCTCCCACCAACCCTGAGACTCACAATGAAATAAACCCTTGTGTTTTATTGTTGTCGTTTGTTTTTTCGCAGTCCTGCATGGTTTGTGGGACCTTAGTTCCCCGACCGGGGATTGAACCCAGGCCATGGCAGTGAGAACAGAGTCCTAACCACTGGACCGCCAGGGAATTCCCTAAACCCTTGTTCTTTTAAACCACAAAGTCTGCAGACCACGTCCGCAGTCCACTCCGCACCTCCCGACGTGGGACATGGTGATCCTCTTGCTGGGCCGCACCTCGACTCCATTTTTGTACCACTTGCCCGTGACCTTCTCATCGGACACCTCACACTTGAACATGGCCTGTTCTGAGGCCTTCACCGTCACATCTGCGATGTCCTGCAGGACCTCCAGCTGTTTCTCTGGATGGGGAGGGAAGGAGATGGGGCCATCAAACTGTGGGCAGTCCACAAAGATTCGCGAACACCCATTATGGGCCAAGCAGTGTCCCAGGTTCTTGGGATTCTGGCCGTGAAACAATCTGTGGGCCTCGTGAGCTCACGTTCTAGTGGGGAGACAGACAGTGAATGGGAAACACATAAACCAATAACTAGAGGGAGCGATGAGGCCTGAGGGATGGCAGGGAGGCCGCAGAAGGCTCCCAGGTAGAGGGCACAGCATGTGCAAAGGTCCTGCAGAGGAAAGCAGGCTTGTTGGTTTGGGAAACAGCCAGCAGGCTGGTGCGGAGGGAGCAAAGCAGACGTGGGAGACGGCACAGGCAGGACACATCCCGTGGGCCATGGAGAGCACTTTGCATTGACTCCAAGTGAGGTGGAAACTGCTGGAGGGTGTTGGGAACATGGCTGCGATCTGACTTACATTTTCTTTTTAATTTTTTAAATAAAACAATGCACTTGTATGGCTTAAAAATAAAATGACAAGAGGATGTAGATATAGAGCGGGAAATCTCTCACCCACCCACTTCCAATCGTACCGGTCTCGATCCCTTCTCCAAAGACACCATAGCCAGTTCATAGCCAGAAAAGCAAAGATGTACACACAGTTCATTCCCTTCTTTCTTTCTCTTTCTTCCTTCCTTTCTTTCTTTCCTTCTTTCCTTCCTTCCTCCCTCCCTCCTTCCCTTGCTTCCTCTCTTTCCCCTCCATACAAATAGTGGCATATTTGCTTCTTCACCTAATAATACATCTTGGAAACCCTTCCAAATCACTAACTAAAAATTATCCTTTTTTATGGCTACAGAGGGAACTACCATCATTTATCTAGCCTATCAATGACTCGGGCTTTTTTTTTTTTTTTTTTTTTTTTTTTTATTTTGAAAATATTACAGACTCACAAGGAACTACCATCATTTATCTAGCCTATCAATGACTCGGGCTTTTTTTTTTTTTTTTTACTTTTTATATTGAAAATATTACAGACTCACAGGAGTTTGTGAAAATAGCACATAGAAAAAAAAGGGGGGGGAATAGCACATAGAGTCCCATGTACCCTTCACCCAGTTCCCCCCAATGGTGACATCTCTCGTAACAGTAGTCCACTATCCAAACCAGGAAACCGACATGGGTCCAGTCCTGTGAACTAGACCACAGAATGTGTTCAGTTTTCACCACCCGACATTTTACAAGGATCACTCTGGCTAGAGTCGGGGTTGAGGCACAAGTGTAGAAACAGAGAGCAGTGAAGAGGCTATTGCCACAGTCCAGGGTATGAGGGCGGGGGGATGGAGACCTGGGCCAGGTGAGGGCAATGGAGGTGGAGGGAAGTGGTGAGATTCAGTATCCTTTGAAGGTGAAGCCACCGGGATTTGCTGGTGAATCAAATGTAGGGTATGAGGCAAAGAAGGAGTCAGGGACAGCTCCAAGATTTGGGGCTTGGGCGACTTCGAGTGGCGTGTTGAAGCATGCACGGTGCGGCTCCCTGCCCCACCGGGAGGCCCCCTACCTTCCACGATGAGCTCCGCCTCACACTGGCCGCCATTGGTCATGACCTGGTAGTGACCGCCGTCCGCCAAGGTCACTTCCGAGTAGATGAGGATGTGACGCTTCCCATCCTTCTTGAAGCGGTACATGGACTTGAAGGAATCCTCCCGCGTCAGTTCCACGCCGTCTTTCATCCTGGGTGGAGGGGACAGGAAGGGGGGAAGTGAGGGGCCCGCTTAGGCTGGAGTCTGATGTCAGAGGTGAGTGAGGGGCCAGACAGACAGTCCTGAGCAGGAATCAGGAGTCAGAAGGGAGATCACGAAAAGGAGGAGAGACAAAGGTTGACAGAGGTGTCTAGAATGGATGGATCACAGGTGGGGGTTGGGGAGAAAAAGAGGAAGAAGAGGTGGCAGGCCACAGGTCTCAGTTGGAGGTCAGGAGACACAAAAAAAGGGTCATGGGGAGAGGTCAGAACATGGAGGAAGTTCGGGGTCACAGAGAGATGTCAAATATTGTGGCCTCAGTAAATGGTGCTTCCCTGCTTGGGCCAGTCCTCCCACTTCACTTCTACCTCCTCATCATTCGAACCTCATCTCAATCATCACCTCCTCCAGGAAGCTTTCCCTGACCTCCTGAGTCCTTTTCTCCTATTAAAAAGAGGTTATAGCATCAGTTATTGATCCTCTGCGACATCAGTATTTGTCAAAATAGAACTTTGATATTTATTTGTGTGATGACTTTATTAATGCCTGTTTCTGTCTCCAACACACACACACACACACACTCCACCCCAGCAGTGTGCCAGATCATAAACTCCACAAGGGCAGGTGCCATGTTAATATATATTCTCTCCATTTTCTCTCCAATACATGGAAGAGTGTCACCACACAACAGGTGCTCAATAAATACTTGTTGGATGGGGGAATAGATGTAAGAATGGACGAATGGATGGGTAGACGGGTGAGTGGGTGGACGGGTGGGTGGATGGATGGATGAATCAATGGGATGGATGGGGAGATGATGGATGGATGGATTGGGGGCTGGGGAGATGGATGGATGGGTACATGAATGAATAGTCAAAGCATGGATAATTGGTTGAATGGGTGAATAAATAACTTAAAGAATCAGAAATAGCAGGGATCAGGAAAAAGACCTGGAAGAGGATGGGATGGGGAGAGGTCAGAAGTTTCAGAAAGAGGTCATGGGTGAGGATCAGGCTTTATCGAGAAAGGCTGAGGTCTCCTGGAAACTACCGGTTAAAGGTCTGAAATCTTCAAGAGAGGTCCTGGGGCTTCCCTGGTGGCTCAGTGGTTAAGAATCCGCCTGCCAATGCAGGTGACATGGGCTCGAGCCCTGGTCCTGGAAGATCCCACATGCCGCGGAGCAACTAAGCCCGTGCACTACAACTACTGAGCCTGTGCCCCACAACTACTGAAGCCCGCGGGCCTAGAGCCCGTGTTCCGTGACAAGAGAAGCCAGGGCAGTGAGAAGCCCGCGCACTGCAAGGAAGAGTAGCCCCTGCTCGCCTCAACTAAAGAAAGCCCGCGCGCAGCAACGAAGACCCAATGCAGCCAAAAATAAATAAATAAAATTAAATTTAAAAAAAAAAGAGAGAGAGAGGTCCTAAAGATCAAGACTGAGACAAAGACACTGTGGGCATTTGTATGGAGATCAGGGGTCAAGAGTCACTTACCACATGACTTGGGCACCCTCTTCTGACACCTCCACTGCCATTTCTACCCGGTCACCCACAAACACCTGCTGGTCCTCGAGGGGTGTGACAATCAAGACTGGGGGTTCTGTGGGGCGCGGGGCGACAGGAGGTCAGTAGTCGCAGGATCCCCTCCAGAGCCCCACTCCCCAAGCTCACGCCCAAATCCCGGCCTCACCTCTGACGAAGACCTCAGTGAAACACTTCTCATCTTTGACGACGACCTCATAAGCAGCATCGTCCGCCAGTGTACACTTGTTGATGGTAAGAATTCGCTTCTTACCAACATTCTCAAACACGTACCTGACACAGAAGTCTCAGCTCAAGCCAGGGCATGGAGGAGATTCTGCATCCACCCATCTATCCTCAGGACAAGCCACTCCCTCTCAGAGCCAAATTGTGTGGGAGGAGATCAATGGTCCAATTTCTAGTATTTACGTAACCACAGCAGAAATACTAACTGTCCACCCATATCCGTCTTCTTCCATTTAGCAGGGACACACAGCGACCCACCTAGACAACTACATTTCCCAGCCTCCTTTGTGGCTGGGCGGGCCGCACCACTGAGCTTGGACCGAAGGAATGTGAATGGATGTGATGGCATAACTGCAAGGTCATCTGTAATTTTGCGGTGCTTGTTCTAGACTTCTCTCCTTCCAGCTTCCTGTCTGATAGACGCAGATGTGCCCATGACCCGCTTCAATCATGCAGATGAGGACAACACCACAAGAAATGGTGTAGCCAAAAAATATGGAACCTGCGTCTAGCTCAATCCGCCAGAAGTATCTTTCTCTCTAAATTAATATGTTCTGGGGACTCTGTTACGGCAACCTAACCTGTATCTTTTTTTTGTCTTGTTTTGTTTTTTTGCGGTACGCGGGCCTCTCACTGCTGTGGCCCCTCCCGTTGCGGAGCACAGGCTCCGGACGCGCAGGCTCAGCGGCCACGGCTCACGGGCCCAGCCGCTCCGCGACATGTGGGATCTTCCCGGACCGGGGCACAAACCCGTGTCCCCTAGCATCGGCAGGCGGACTCTCAACCACTGTGCCACCAGGGAAGCCTAACCTGTAACTTAATTAACATAATTTTTATCTTATCCAAAATGCTCGTGATGAGAAATTTGGAAAACACAGCCAAGGGGAAAATAATAAAAATAGAACGCATCCATAATTGTATCATCAAGAGATCACAGCTACAAATATTTTGGCCTCTCTCTTTCCAATCTTTTTATAGCTAATCTACATGTAGATTAACATTTTGTGAAGCGGAGATGAGCACTGTGCTTCCGCACGTGACACTAATCTGTTTTTTTCTTTTTTTACATCTTTATTGGAGTATAATTGCTTTACCATGGGGTGTTAGTTTCTGCTTCATAACAACGTAACAATAATCCTGAACAGCTTCCCGCGTTAGTATAAATTTTCGAATATCTTTTTTAGTGACCGCACAGCACCTGAACATGGAATTGTATGTTTTGGTTATTTGACGTTTTGCTACAGCAGCAAATGTTCCAGTGAACATCCTTGCAGCTAAATATACATAACCATGACCATGCTCTTATGATAAATACCTAGGCTTGCACGATCTAAAGGTTTTGCGGGGACTTCCCTGGTGGTCCAGCGGGTAAGACTCCGCTCTCCCAATGCAGGGGGCCTGGGTTCAATCCCTGGTCGGGGAACTAGATCCCGCATGCCGCAACTAAGACCTGGCACAGCCAAAATAAAGAAATGTTTTAAAAACAGATAAAGGCTTTCAAATACACTGCCCTTTTGGAGATTTGCCAGTTTACATTCCCACCAATAACATGTGGACCTATTTCTCTATGTCTTCTCCAGCACTAGGTTTTATCATTTTTTGGGGGGGGGCTGCACCTCGGCATGAGGCATAGAGGGATCTCAGTTCCACAACCAGGGATCGAACCCGCACCCCCTGCAGTGGATGCACTGTGTCTTGACCACTGGACTGCCAGGGGAGTCCAGATTTTATCATTTTGTAAAGTTTTTGCCCATTTGGAGAGCAGAAAGACCGTTGGTGGGGTTTTTGTTTGTTTGTTTGTTAATATTTATTTTATTTATTTATTTGGCTGCGCCGGGTCTTAGCTGTGGCATGCGGGATCTTAATTCCCTGACCGGGGATCGAACCCGGGCCTCCTACATTGGAAGTGCAGAGTCTTAACCACTGGGCCACCAGGGAAGTCCCAAGACCGTTGTTTTGACTTGTGTTATTATTATTGGTGATGGTGGTTTTGTTTGCAAGGTTGAATATGTACTTAGTGAATTAGCTACTTGGGTTTCTTCTAACTGAATTCCTGTTCTTCATCGCCTTTGTCTGTTTTTCTACCGAGGTATTTGCACTTTTCATATGGATGAGGGAGTGCCCTTTCTGGGTTAAGAGTGGCCAGCCTTATTTCTGGATTGTCTCTCTGGGACTTGGATACCCCCCAACCCGGGGACTGCCCCTCTCACATACTTGCTACTTGGTTTGATTTCTTGGCCGTTCTTGAACCACTTGAGGGGAAGGTCTGGGTTGCTAATCTCTACCACCAACTTGATCTTGTTGCCTCTGTCCACTTGGTAGGCTGGATCCAGCTTCTTCGTGAAGGCTGGAGATGGAGGGATGCAAGAGGGATGGAGCTGAGAGGTTCTCACTGTCCTGAGCTGTCAAGTCTCCCTCCCCAGACCACCAAGGTCAGAGAGCCTCCTGTGAACTTGGAGGCCCCTGAGAACTGGCATCTCTATTACTCCTCAGATTAGGACCTCCAAAAGATAAGTCCAGGGTCCAAACATAAGATACCTACGGTGCTGGAGTCCCTATGGGCAGGGCCCGTCTCCCCTCAGACCAGCACTGACCTGCACTCTTCTTGACCTCGACCTTGGCCTTCTTGAGTCGCTTCAGCATGCCCCGGAGGTCAGTGATGCCATACTGGAAGGCAATCCTCTCATACTCGCTCTTCTTTGCCCCTTTCAGGAGCTCCCAAATCTCAGGCGGGATGCCTAGATCATCGTCATCTTTCTTCTTTTTCTTCTCCTCCTCAACCACCTGCCTGAAGGTGGAGAGAACAGGCCGGGGCCACCAGGGAGTGAGGAGGTGAGGGTCTCCCTCTGCCTTCTCCACTCACTTGCTGTGTCACTTTCTCTCTCTGGGTCTGTTATTCCTTATCCTGTCCCACCTGAACCATTGCCCCAGCCTCCTCCCTGGCCTCCTGACCTCATCTCATCTCTTCACATCCAGTCGGTTCCCCATTTGGCCCCAGAGGGCTATTTCTGACCCCCACATCAGATGCCACCCCTTCCCTGCTCAAAACTCCTCCATAGCTCCCCATTGCCCTCAGGAAGAAACCCCAGCCACTCAGCCTCGAAATCACAACCTCGCCCTCTGTCCCATCACACTCCCACAACTATCCAAACCACCCTACTTGCCTTTTCCTGAGCACTCTGGGCTCGCTCCTGCATCCCAGCCTTTGCACAACGTCTTTCCCTGCCTGGATGACCCATCTCCACCTGCTCTTCAATCCTACAAATGCTAGTACCGAAGTTCCCTCCTCCATGAGGCACCACCTGTCCTGCCAGCATCTCAGTTGCCCTCACTCTGAGCTCTCACAAGGCCCTCGTGGGACCTTCTCTCTGACCACACTAAACAGTCGTGGTCTGTGTCTGTGTCTGCTGGATCAGACCCATCTTCCCAAGGCAATGAGCGACTCAGTGTCAGGGAACCAGTCAAACTTCTCCCTGTCCCCTGATCAGGGCCTGGTAGACGGGAGGCCTCAGAAGATGTTTGATGAGTGAGAGAGAGTGAACCTCTGGAAAGAAGGAAGGAAGGGGAGGGAACAAAAGAAGGATAGATGAGTGGGTGAATTTGGGGGACATATGAATATCTGGATTGATGTACAGAGCATTAGGTGGGGAACTGGTAAATGCGTGGAGGGGTCCATGGATGGCTAAGTTGATGGATGAATGGGTCAATGGATGGGTAGGTTGGTAGGGGATGGTTGGCATTAAGACAGGTGGATGGGTTGATGGAGGATGGCTGGGTAAGTGGGTGGATTGATGAGTTGGTGGCAGATGGCCGGGTGAGCAGTTGGGTGAATATGTTGATGGAAGATGCCTGGGAAGATGGTTGGCTGGGTAAAGACAAACAGATGAATCTATTAGTAGATGGAGTTTCTGGGGATTTGGTTATGGAGGTAGTTGAGTGAGTAGAAGGATGGATCCGTGGACCAGCAGATAATGAATAACTGAGTGATTGGACAAGCATCCTGTAGAATAATATGAAATTGCCAATATTCAATCATTTTTTACCTACAGAATAGCAACTTCATATAGATGAGTCTAACAGAGAGCTATCTGGGAGGACGGGTGTGCCGTTGAAGAGGTGAACAGTTGACAGAGGAAAGCCTGGCTAGATGGGTAGGTGGATGAGTAGATGGGTGGGATGTTGGACTCAGTTGAAAGAGAGATACAGGTGCAGATGGGAAGGTGGATGCATGGTAGACAGATGGCTGGTGGAAACGTGGATAGATGGGTGCCTCGATAGATGGGGAAGTGGGTGATGCAGTAGGTGGGTGAAGGATGAATGAATGGGTGGCTGAGTGTAATGGCTGATGCATGGATGGACAAGTGGGAAGAGGCGGGTAGATGAATGGATATGTGGGCAGATGGATGGGCGGTGGGCAGGTAGGTGGATGCGTAGATTTGTAGATGGATAAATAGGTAGCTGGTTGCCTGAATAGACGAGTGGGCAGACTGATGAGTGGGTGGGTTGGTTGGTAGATGGATAAATAGCTGGCTGGATGGATGGATGAGTGGACAGCCTGGTGGGTGGGTGAATGGACAAGTGGATGGATGGATGGTTGGTTGGGTGACCAGGTGGATGAGTAGGTGAACTGGAGCCTGAGTGGACAGGAAAGTGGATGTGAGGACGATGGGTTAAAGGGTGGGTAGGTAGGAGAATTGATGGGCAGATTGTTGGTTGGGTGGGGCTGTGGGTAGGGGTGTGGGTGAATGGGTGGTTGGGTGAATGGACAGGTGGCTGGGTGGGCAAGGAATGGGTAGATGGAGGGGAGGCAGAGTCCCGGGATGGCAGTGGGGAAGCAACGGGGGGCAGGGGGGCCTCACCCACCACCCTTCTCCTCCTTGAGGCCCCATCTCCCCTTTCTGTGCCAGGCGGGGTGGACTCACCTCTTCTGCAACAGGCTGCTGAAATCCAGCTCACCTTTGTCTTCCGGCATCTTTTCACCCCTGTGGCCGTCGAGAGGGAGTGTGAACCCCATGGAGGTCCCGACCCTCAGACTCACCCTGGGTCCCCACTCCTTGCCCTCCCTGATCCTCCCCTTCTCCCACAGCTGCCCCTCCCAAGGGACACCCTCCCACGGTCCTTGGCACCAGGACATACTCCTGCCCCTCCCCAGGGTCCAGGGTCACTTACGAACGCTTGAAGCTTTCTAGACTCTGCCCAGCGGAGTCCTGATGGGGCGCTGGGGAGAGGCAATGGGGGAAGGGAAGGTGAGCTTGGAGGCAAGGCCTGATCTAAGACCAAGAGTGCCCACCCCGGGCCTGCACCACCTCCCCCAGACCCCTTTTCCTCCATCTCTTGGGCCAGCACACCCTCTCACTTGGGCCTGGACACCCTCTGCTTGTAGACGCATTTCCCTGGCTGCCATGCACCACCCTCTCTCAGTGGCCTGTATCCCCCTCATACCTGGGCCGGCTGGCCCTTCTCCCCGGGGCTGGGCAGCCTCATTCCCTGTGCCCTCCATGTTTAAGTCCCCACACAACCTGGGCTGCAGATACCCCAAAACCTGTACACTCTCAGAGTTCCATACACATGCTCCCAAATCTGTGTAGCCTCCCATCAATCCTGTATACCCTCACCCTAAACCTGTCCACCCTTAGACTCCCCTGAAATAAACAGTAGACAATAAAATGGAAATTATACTTTAAAAAAACAAAAATCAAAAAAAACCTGGGACACCCTCACTTCCCGAGCCCTTACTGCCACTTTCTCAAGCTTGTACACTGTGACCCTGGAATCTACATAACTCACCACCTAGGTTCCACGTGAACACCCCCAAACCTGGAACCTTTTCACCCCCAAATCTACACCTCCTCACCCTCTAAGCCGGTAGATTGTCTACCCTATTTTGAACAACCTGACCCCTGCCTCTGTGCTCCATCTTCCGAAGACCTGTGCCCGGCTTGTCCCCACATCAGTATACTCTCCCCACACCTGGCTGACAGATCCATCCCCCCAACCAGACCCAAGACCTCTGACCCCCACCCCCGCCAGCGTACCCTCCACATCAATTTTGAAGGTACAGCTGTCACAGATGTCCTTGGCTTTGACCTCGAGGCGGTAATCCCCGCGGTCACCCAGTACCACCTTCCTGATGTGCAGCTCCAAGGTGTATACCTGGGGGCCAGGCCAGGGGTATGGGTGCACATGTCCGACCCCCAGTGCCACCCCACCTCCCCCAGAGCCCACCTCACAACTCTGAGGGCCCCCAGGAAGGGCCAGCTGTCTCTTCCCATGCCTGGACAATCTTGGCCTCTGGGGGCCTGCGTCCCTGACCCTGAGAGCTCTCTGGGCACGCACACGCCGTGCCCAGGTGCACCCTGCCCCGGCCCAAACATTCTTCCCTCCTGCCCGGCACAACCCCTACCAAGCAGCTCCACACGATCTGATCTCCAGCCCTGGCCCACAAGCCCTCGAGTCCCCACAGGGTCCTCACATTGCTGGCAGAGTCGTGGGACTCCTTGAAGGAGAATCGGGCCCCACTCTTGCTGTCCAGCTCCAGCCACTTCCCCTTGAACCACTTCATGGCTGGTTTGTCCGGCAGCTCTTTCCCGTTCAACTTGGCCAAGATCACGGCATCCTTTCCTGGGTGGGGGTGGAGGGGTGGGAGGGAATGGCCAGGCAGGAGTCATAAGACTCTACGGAGAAACCTGGGAAGCCGGGAGACCCCAGCCCCGCCTCCCTCAGACCCAGGAGCCCAGCCCCCACCCGATCCTCCCCGAGGCACCCCTCACCAGTCTCCACCGACACAAAGTCTGGCTTCTTCAGGAAAATGCCCGTGGGCTCCTCAGCGGTGGGAGACTGGTCCTCAGGTGGGGCTTCTGCTCAGGAGACAGGATTAGGGGGTCTGAAGCCGGCCAGGGAGGGGACGGCAGGCCACTTTGGGGGCGGGGTTGAGAGTGAATGAGGGACCCTCTGCTCAGCAGTCAAAGACCTTGGGGCACAGTGGCTTCTCCTGACCTGGGAGAGATCACGCTTCATCCAGGTAGCTGCGTGACCAGGTTCCCCGCCCCTTTGGGCCTCAGTTTCCCCATCTGTGAACCGGATGGTCTTAAATGGGGCTTTGGGGTAGGAGAGGATAGACTGGGGCATTCAGAGCTGGGCAGGACTCGGTGATGAATGAGCCAGTTGCTGTGGGCTTGAAGGCCAGGCTGAGGGGCTAGGCTCTCTCCTGGAGGCACTGGAGAGCCAGGGAAGGCTGTGAGCAGGGGAGGGCGGTCAGCACTGGAGCTGTGGGGAGGGTGGGCTAAAGGAGAGAGAGCGGGAAGGTACAGAGGGGCCAGCGGAAGCTGGGGGATAAGGTGCCAGCTTCTGCCCGGCCCTCTGGAACACCATCTCACCTTTGGGGGGCTCTGCACGAGCCTCTTGAGGCAGGGCTTCCTTGGGAGCCGGTTTGGTGGCATCTTTGTCTGCGGGGGCATTTTTGGCCGCTGTGAGGCAGGAGATATTCACAGTTGAGCACGTGCTCAGCGTTCCCCTCTTCCAGAACCCAGGAGTGCAGGTCCCTGGGCCCCTCCTCCTTCGGAATCTGGAGTCCAGCAGTCCAGGTGTAAATTTATCTCTAATCCCAGAGTCTGTGAGATCCGGTTCCTCCTTGCCCCAGGCAGGCCATGCCCCAACCACCCAGGCCACCAGGCTCTGACCTTTTAGGTCTTGGAGGTATAATTAGCTCTTCCCCTGGGCTGGAAACTGGATACGCGTGCTGACCACAGCATCTTTCACCCGTCCTGCCTGCTGGCACCTGGCCCGCTGGGGCCCCAGCTGCGGCGAGGGGCTGGACCACCATCCCTCAGCCTGGTTGGTTTGGTGCCAGCGGACTGGACACCCCGGGAGGAGGGGTCCTCCCTGGGGGCTTGTGTCTCCTCTGTTCACTGCCTCATAGAGAGAAAGCCCCAACCCCATATAAAGAAATGCCTCCAGTCCCATTCAAAGAAGGGCCCCAAAACTGCACATAAAGAAAGGCTCTCCAGCCTCTATATGGAGAATGTCCCCTAATTCCTACACGGGGAAGCCCCAATTCCCATTGAAATGAGGTCCCCTCAACCTTGTACAGAGAAGTCTCTCCTCATCACACAGAGAGGAACCTCTAATACCTAGGCACATGAGGACCTCATTCCCCTGCAGCGAAAGACCCCAATCCTCACTCAGAGAAGTGACCCTGGTCCCTTCCCAGAAGACCCCATCCCCAAATGTAGAGGACCCCAAACGCCCTGCAAAGACTCCGCAGTCTACAACCACAGGACTCCCATCCTCAATGAGAAAAAGGGACACAAATTCATAATCAGAGAGTCTCCATCTGCACCCAGAGATAAACCCCCAACTCCCTACAGAGAAAGGAACCCCTACCACCCCACAGGGAAGGGGAAACCCCCTCCCACCTAACACAAGTATGGGACCCTCCTATCCCACACAAGGAAGGGAGCTCCTCCCCACACAGAGAAGGCACCCCATTCTCCCAATCCTATGGAGGGAGAAGCCCCCAGTCCCCATTCAGAAAACAGAATCGCGTCTCCACATAGGGAGGGAGTCCCCAAATCCACCTGGTTTTTCCTCAGGCATGTCGGCGGACCCGCTCCCTCTCCTCTGACCGCAGCTGTGTCCCGATGGGCCTTAAGGAGGACAGGTGGAGCCCTTTAAGGAGTCCAGAGACTCCCAGGAGGCCCTGGGAGGCATCAGACGCGCCTCCCCACCCTCCCCTGCAGCCCCACATTCCGCCTGTGTGTTCGAAAGGGCGAGAAATAACAGCTGGACAAGGAGAGATGGCTGAATGCCAGGTCCCCAGGGAGGAGGGGCTGGGGTTCCGACACCTGGGTCCGAGGGAGGACGTGCCGGAGGCGGGTGACTCCCGGGTCTGAGGAAAGGGGGCCTGAGGGCCTGGACTCCTGGGTCCAGGTGCAGAAGGGACCTGGAGTCCAGATTTTTGGGTCCCAGAGAAAGAAGGATGAGGGCCTGGACTCTTGGGTCCTAGGCGGAGGGACCGTAAAGGACTGGGGTCTGAAGTGGGTGAGGGCTCTGAGCCAGAACTCCGGCATGGGGGTTGAGGATGGTGGGGAAGACAGGGTCTAGAAAGCCATTCTTAGTATCTGCAAGTCAGGAGTTTTCGGGAAACCGGAGCCGGGAGGGAGGGTCCGGTTTCCCAGGGTAGGCAGGATGGCCGCGGGGGAGGCGGGGGGGGGAGGTCTCTGTGCCCGCAGGGAGGGCACTGAGTGTCGGGGACTCCGGAGTCCCACCCCCGGGCGTGGGCATACATGATGGCTTGGGGCCCCGGCCACCTGGGACCCCGGATTGGCCGCGGCCCCTCGTGGGACCGCGCCCTGCGGGCTCCCCGCGATGGTTCCCGGAGCGGGCGCGGCGGGCACCGGAGGCGGGGGAGGAGGCGGGTGCCCCAGCGGGGTCGGGTGGGGAGACCGGGAAGGCCCTGGAGGGCTGCCCAGACATTGGCGCCCTTCCCGGCAGGGGTGCCTGTGGCTTCC
>NW_020175468.1:1625191-1634078 GCF_003031525.2 Neophocaena asiaeorientalis asiaeorientalis
ACCCCACACTCACACCATTCTTTTCCAAAACCCCCTAAGAGCTGGAAAATTCCCCGCCTCCACCGAGCGCGGAGCCAACCCGAAGGCAGCCCCCTTGTGACGTCATCGGTTGCCAGGCAGACTGCTGCGCGGCTCCTGCGGGCCCAGCAGGTTGGTGGAGCGCCTGGAGAGCTGGGAGCCTCGCTCGCTACCCGCGGGCCGTATCCAGCGAGAGGGGGACAGAGATCCGGCGGAGGGCAGAAATTCAGAAACGAGGGACAAAACCCAGACGGAAAGGGAATCAGGAAGGGGGTGGGGAAGAACTCCAATCGTCAAGAAGAGACGGAGACAAAAAACTGAATCGAACCACCAGTGCCTGCATCTCAAGCCCTGACCGCGGCCTTCAAGGTTCGGCCTGGTTTGGCTCTAACTGCCTCTTGCATCTCCTCTCTTATCTCCCCCCTCGCTGTCCCAGTGTCTCTGAGGGCCAGCAGGCCCGGATGGATGGGTAGCATTGCGGTCCCTGACAAAGGGTCCTAGAAGGTCTGTCTACCTTGATTTATTTTATTTTATTCCAAACTTGGGGTGATGATGATAGTTTTCGTAAAAGGTACCTCATTTGCAAGAGGAGGCCCTCCCAAAAGACATTTTGTCCCTGGCACCGCCCCAGGGAGGGGGGTGTGCTGTCCTCTTGAGGGCAGGTCCCAGCCTGGGCTCTGCTACCAGCCGCTGTATGCCCCCCTCAAGAACCTCTTCCCTCTCTGGATCCTTGATGCTCCTTCCTTGACTTCCTTCTGGCTACCAGTGGGTGGATGGGTGGATTTCAGGAGATGTATCAAAGGCTTGACAGGGCTGCAAGGGCCTTCCGAGATCTTCCTCCTCCTCTCCCCTTTCACAGAAGGGCCAAACTGGCCCAGAAGCAGCAAGTCTTTCACCCTAGACCCCCCAGCCACCCAGGCTCAAGGACTTGGGACTCCGGCTTCTTAGCCCACAGCCTCTGACACCCCCCGAGGGTTCCAATCAGAGCTCCCACAGTTCATCCGGTCGTCTTCTGCTCAGGCTGGATTCACACGAGAATGGTTGGGGCGAACGGACAACTGAGAGAAGCCACCGGGGTATGACAGCCAGGGGCGATGGGGACTTGAGCAGATTGGAAAACAGATTCCCCATTAGAAGCGGCCACCACCCTGCTCCAGCCTCTCCACATCGAAAAGCTGGCCCACTGTTGCTGGATTGTGCAAAGTCTCCGGTTAGAACTGACATGGGGAGGGCTGCCACGGTCACCCAGAAGTCAGATGAGTGGCCAGAATTGATCGCCAGCATGGCCCTAGGGAGGGCATTACAGGAAGCGGAGGGTCCCCAGGAGAACTCGGAGCTGTTGGTGGGGTCCCCAAAAGGGCATACCAGATGAGGATCCCAGAGGGGCCTCAGATGCGATTGGAGGATTCCAGACAAACAAGGGCATCGCAGAGGTGGCCGGATACAACAAGGTTCACTGAGGTCCGTCCTCCAGACCTGACAAGGGTGTTTTCAGACATGACAAAAGGATCCCAGAGGCACCGTAGATGTGATCGGAGAATTCCAGACATAAACAAGTGATAGCAGGGTGGTTCCAGAGAATTAGGGGATCTCAAAGATGACAAAGGGATTTGGGGGGACAGACAGAATGAGAGTCTCAGATGGGCACAGAGACATGTATGCAAAGGGTTCCCAGAGGGACCCAGACATAACTAGGAGAGCTCAGATGGGACAGGAAGGAGTCAAACATGAGAAGGGGATCCCAGAAAGACCCTGGACAGGGCTTAGGGCTGCTGGCAGAGTCCCCCTCTTGGTGTGATGATCTGTAGGCTCACCCTCCCCTAGATGAGACTGAGAGATCGCAGACACACAAGGGATCTCAGACATCACAAGGGGATCCCAGAGAAGCTCTTGGGATTCTGGAAGCACTGCCCTGCCCCGCCCCTCCACACAGACACATAAGTATAGTCGTCTCTGGGTCCTTCAACCCAAGACATGAAGATCTTGGGGCCCCTGGACATGACAAGGGAATCCCAAAGAGGGAATCCCAGACATGACTGGGGGGATCCCAGAGGGACCCTGGGCAGGGCTTAGGGATTGTGGCAGCGCCCCGCCCCCACAGCCAGGATGGGGGATCCGTGGGTCCTATGACCTAGGGTGTGGGGACGCCCACGTGACACAGGCGTGGAGCCCCTGAGAGTCCCCGAGAGGCCGCCCCGGGCTCAGGCCCGGCGGGCGGCGGGCAGCAGCGCACTATCAAACTGGTAGGTGAGCTTGCGCTTGACCTTGCGGATCTCGCCGGTCTTGGCGTAGTTGCGCAGGGCGCGCGCCAGCTTCTGGTAGGTCATGCGTTTGCGGTTGCCCTTCTGCTGGCCCCAGCGGCGCGCCAGGAGCTCCTTGTGCTTCGAGGAGAATTGGAAGACCCCGGCGCCCGGCTCCACCCACCACACGCACTCGCGCATGTCTCCGCGCGTCAGCAGCCCCAGCAGGAACTGGTACAGGCGCAGCTTCTTGCGGGCCCCTGCGGCGGGTGCGGGGCGCGTTAGCTGAAGCATCCTTCGGGCCCCACCCCCCCCCCTCCCCGCCTCACCCCGCCCCCGAACCGCCAAGCCTCTGTCTCCCCATAAAGAGAATTGGGGTGACGAAGGTGGCTGCTAGGTACACCTGCCTGGCTCTGTCTGTGCCACACCCCCATCCGGGGCAAGTTGCTCCCCTTTCCTGAATGTGCCACCCCATAACCCCCGTCTCCCATCCCTGCTTTATATTTCAGGATGTGTGTCTGTCCTGTGACTGCTTGGTGGCCAGCACGTATCTGTTGAGCGCATGGATGAATCTGTGAAATGGGTTGGCAATGCTCCTCAAAGACTTATGACAGAGCTGACTTGTGGTGAAGAGATCTGAAGTGGGTTTGGATGTGGCCATTTCTCCAGCTCCAGGTCACTCAGTGTGTCAGTTCCGCGGGGACTGGGATCCTGGGAGAGGCCAAGGGGTCTGACTCCTGGGCTCCTTTAAGCAGCAAGGGCCCCACAGAGTTGGGGGGTTCATAGCAGGCATTGGATACAAGAACCCCACCTCTGCCATTTTCCAGCTGTGTGACGTTGGGGTGGTGGCTTAACCTCTCTGAGCTGGTGTTTCCTCAGCTAAAAATGAGGCTTGTGTGTGTGTTTTTACAAATCTTTCTGAAGCGCTTAGTACCAGGTGCTGCTCTAGGCACTGAACAATTACGAGCTCATTTAATCTTCATCATAACCCCACGAGATAGGGGTGATAATAACAATGCCCATTTTACAGATGGGAAACTGAGGCCCAGATAGGGAAAGTAACTAATAATTCCAACTTCCAGGGGTTGTGAGTAATGGAGGGCACAGGGGCGGAAGCAGGGGTTGAATAATAGATGGGAGCTGATATTGTGATGATTTCTTTTGCTATTGTGTCCATAATGATGGTGAAGATTTATTGAGTGCCAAACTCTGTGCCAAACACTGCTATCTCATTGACACGTATGATCCCCCCTAATTCTCCCAACCACCACCAATAGACACTGTTACTGTCGTCCCCACTGTACAGATAGGAGACCAAGGCACAGAGCGGTAGAGACAGTTGCCCAAAGCAACACAGCCAGCAGATGGCAGATCTGGGAACTGCCCTCAGCGCTGGAGTATATATAGTAATTGCTTGGGAAGACATGGTTCCTTTAACCTCCCACCCCCATCTCCAGTTGGAGTCCCTCCCACGCCACTTGCGCCCACATACCTGCCTCAGATCCCCTCCCCTCGGGGCCAGCCATGAGGGCCTCATCTGACTCGCTGTCCGAGACCTCCAGGGCGGGACTGTCCAGCAGGAGGTCCTCTTCCTCTGACAGCACGGGGCTGGGGTATGGGGCGTACGCCAGGGGACCCAGGGTCTGTGGAAGATCAGGGTTACCTGTAGGCCCAGGGGGAGGTCCCCCTTCTCTCACTCCCTCTGCTTTCGTCCCTTGGCTTCTTCCTGGGCCCTGGCCGTGGCCCTCCCCACTCTGCTCACAGCCTGCACTCTGGCCTCGGTTCAGATCTCCATGGCGTGGCCAGGGGATGCCCGGGCCACCTCCATGAGAGCCTGCTCCACACAGATAATGGCCTTTGCTGGCCCCTGGCCCACGTTTGTGCCTCTGTTGGCTCGGTGCAATGACGTAATAGTGCTGCTTACCCTTAGAGGGTCGCCAGCGGGATGAAGGGCTTCCTGTGTGCACAGGTTTAGATGCAGTGCCTGGCACCTAGGAAACCTCAATCAAAGGAGGGGGATTTTCATGGTCATTCTGCCCCTCACCTGGCTTGTGAAGTCCTCCATGGGGTATGCTGGGAAGCCAGGCCCCGGGGCCTCCAGGCTGGGGGCCGGGTCCAGGTTCCCCACAGGGCTGTAGGTTGAGGGTCCGTAACAGAGCTGGACACCCTGGGTGTGGCTGAAGGTGGCCACAGCCGGGTCAAAGGTTTCATAGGAGGCGGCTGGGACAGCTGGACTGAGGCCGTAGCTCCATAGATCTGGGGGGAAGGGCGCTGAATCAGAAGCTGAGAGGTCTGGGCTCGGCCCCCTCCCCCTTGAAGCCCCTGCACTGGCACAGAGGGACCATTGTGCGCTGTGCAAATCTCTGACCCCAGGATTTGCATGGGCAAGCGGGTGATTGGGAGAGGAAAGGGGAGGAGGTCTGGAGGCCTGAGCTAACCTTGTCCTGCTGTGCCAGGTGACAGCCTCCCCTGGGCCTCAGCTCTCCCATCTGTAAAATGGGCCCAAGGGGCAGGTGGGGAGGGTGCTGGGCCAGGATCACTCACCAGGAGCCCCGTCTGAGTCAGGGTAGCTGGAGTGCTTGCAGCTGTCCAGGTCATAGAAGACTCCATCTGGGTACTGATAGGGGTTGGGAAAGAAAAGGGGTCAACCCAGGCTGCAGGGAGACCCCACCCAACCCTGGACCAGCGGGGAGACTATGACAGGCTGGGAGAGGGAGAGAAAGAGAGACACAGAGACTAGGCACCAGAGACAAGGGCAAAGAGAGGGACATCCAGAGATACAGAGTTGGGAGACAGATACAACACGGCAGAAATACACAAAGGCCCAGACCCAGACGTGCGCGCGCACACACACACACACACACACACACAGAATGAGAGACACAGGTAGGGACACATAGAAAGAGACCAGGGTCTCGCAAAGGGACACAGCAGCCAGCTCCTACTAAGACTGTGGGCTTCCGGGAATCCCAGCACCTCACCGATACACAGTTGTGACATTGTAGCAGCTGGGGAAGGTGTAGATGAATTCCCCCAGTCTTGCCTGCCTGGGGGAGGGGGAGGGGCTGAAGGGTGAGAGGCACAGAAGTGTTTTTAACAGAGGCAAAGAAGCTCTCCATGCTTTTTTTTATCCACCTCCATATCACTCCGATTCATCCCAAGAGTCATGTTGCTTTAGCAATTAAAGTCTAAACCTAGATATATGCCATCCTGATAAACCAGTGATCTCACTGCAAGGTATTTACCCATGAGCACTGAAAACATATGTCCACGAAACAGCCTTGTTCAAGAATAATCAGCACAGCTTTAGTAACAGCCCCCAAACGGGAAACAGCCCAAGTGCCCAGAGACAGGAGATTGGACACACAAACTGTGGTGTGGTCCTAGGATGGAGTACTATACAGCAAGAAAAAAGGACCAACGTCTGACACACACTTGATGTCGCGTGAGGAAACCAGACCCAAAAGGGGTCAACCCTGTGTGATTCACTTTATATGAAGCTCAAAACCAAGCAAAACTAATCCGTGGTGGAAAATATCAGAGGGGTGTATTGATTGGGAAGGGACGTGAGGGAATCTTCCGGAGTGATGGTAATGTTCTATATCGCGGTCTGGTCCGTGGTTACACAGGTGGGCACCTAAGTTAAAACCTCATTGAGCTGTACACAAGATTTGTCTCTTTCTTGACTTGTAAAGCAAACCTCAATTTTTTTTTTTTTTAAAGCAAAACTCTTCAAGTTGGAGGAGGGTGGGATGTGCTGGCGAAGGGGCACCCACAGGGGGGTTTCTTTCCAGCACGTGAGTGGGGTTTTATTTCTTGGACTGAGCTGTGGGTTTATGGGGGTGGGGTACAGTATTCTGCACGTCTGAAATAGTCCAGACTCAATTTTTGAAAATACGAAGTAAAGCAGAGAAGAGAAGAAGGAATGAGTAGATTTACTAAGTGTGGGATGGACGGAGGAAGGGACACAAAGTCAAAGACACAAAGACCCACCCCTCCCCGTTCGAGGAAGTGGACCAGAGTCTGAGAGGAGAGAAGAGATGTTAGAAAAACTTCTGTGATGGAATGGGTAGGAAGGGGGTCCTTGGAGGTACCGAGGAAAAGTCAGAAAGACAAAGGGACAGGAAGGAGTGGAGGGGGAAACTGAGGCAGGGAGGTCGCGATGGGCCACGTGGGTCCCCCCACCCCTCCCTGACCCCCAGGGCCCCAACTCACCAGACAGCTGAAGTGTGGCCCGTCAAGCCTGGAGGGGGAGAGACACAGGGGCATGTCAGGGGAGTCTTCAGCCTCCTGAGTCTCGAAGTGGTTGGGCAGATGGGGGATAGGCGACTGCAGCTGTGACCACCACAGCTCGTTCACTGCTGCGTGTCTCTGTGTGAGACCAGCCCCACCACACTCACCCCCACCAGGACAGGAAATGGGGGGCGGGGGCCAGGCAAATGTTTCCCCCTCCCCCGGGATTTGCATAGACAGAGGCTGGGCGGGGGCAGGGAAAGTGAAGGAGAGAAAGTCCCCTGAGAGATGTGGGCGCCCGAGGGCGGGTGGGGGCGGGGAGGGGGCCTTGGTGAGCGAGTCGGTTAAATGGGTCCATCTTGGACCGGAGGAGACAGATGGAGAGATGGACGTCGGGGTAGAGATGGGAAAACACAGAAGAGGTTCAGCAGAGGGGAGAGGAGAGGAGGGAAGGGAGAAAGGTGTGGAGAGACAATTCACATGGCATGGGACAGACGGGGAGACAGAAGGAGAGATGAAACAAACTGGAGAGACAGAGAAAGACACAGAGAGAGGGAGCAAGAGGCAGAGAACAGAGACCCAAAACAGAAAAGATGAGCCAAGAAGCCCAGTGAGCAGACCCAGTGAGTGAGTCGGGGATGCAGTGAGACTCCGAAGGAGATGGGGACAGAGACAGAGATGGAGGGCCACTTGGGAGAGGACAGCAGGGCAGAGAAGCAAGCATCCCAAGGAAAAGAGATCTTTGGGGTCCAGGGGAGACATGGATGGGACGGAGGAAGGAATCGAGGTGGCAGAGGAAAGAGATCCAGGAGGGGTGAGAGACAGTGTGGACCTCCCTCCCCTCCCACCCACCTGCCCCCTGGGTGGGGCAGAGACCACCACCCCTGGGGCAGGCCCGGCAGAGGGGTCAAAGGTGAGGTGCAGGGCAGGGGTCCTGAGTATCACTTTCGGGTGCCCCCACTTACTGTGCAGCCTCTAGGGTGAGCATGGTGGTGCTGGGCTGGGCTTGCTGCCGCCTGCAGACACCCCCCCTATTTATACCTTGGCCCAGCCCCCTGGGGGGGGCAGGGGTGCCGGCGGCTGTGAGCTCAGCCCGCCTCAAAAATCCCCTCAGGGGAGGGGGCTGGATTGCACAACCCCTTGGTCACGTGGCAGGGAGGGTGGGCCCAGGGTCTGTCTGGATTTGGGGATCCCCAGGGTTGGGATGGGGGGATTGACCCTAAGGAGTGGAGATGGGAGAGGAGCCAGATTTGGGGGGACCCTGAAAAAGTAAAGGAGGGGTCAAGGAGGCCTGTGGGAAGGGGGGGTGGGGGGAGGCTCTGGACCCAGGAACCAGAGGGGAGTGGGTTGCCAGGCGCTGGGGGCACTCCGAGACCGCCGGCTGACGAGAGCACTGGGGGGAGTCAGAGGTAGGGGGGCCCCGGGCTCTCAGAGTAGACGTGGGTTGGGCTGGGGTCCCTGAGAAAAACCCAGGCCCGAAGCCGGTGGAGACCCCAATGTGGAAACATTGTGGGTGTGTGACATGGGAGGGGGGTCCCCCTGGTCGTTCCGGGGAGCGGGAGCCTCCAAGCCAGGGGCTGCCCCAGGCCTGGAGGAAACAGGTCAGCACCTGGAGGGCGGGGCAGCCGGGCCAGAGGAGCTTGTGCCCATAGATGCTCTGCTCACTGGGCCTCGAGGGAGGGCTCGCGGGGGTGGGGGTGAGACCCGGCCCAGGGATCTTGCAGGGAGGGTGAGGGAGTCCAGTGAGGGCCTCCTGGGGGTCAGTGGATCCCACTGAGTGGAGCTAACCCATCTGGGCCAGAGCTTATGACAGTGGACCACGACCCCCCAGGGACCACAAAGCACCGGGTAACAAAAGGCCTGAACTTTATTAATTCTCCGCCCATCCCACTCCACAAGGCCCCTGTGGGGAGTCGGCCGAGGTCAGAGGTCACCAGGCCTCGGGGCCGGGGGGCCCGAAGCGCCTCAGAAGCTGCTCCTGGTCCTGCAGGTCCTTCCGCACCTTCTTGCGCATGTAGAAGATGGGGCAGTCCCGGCTGCGGGTGAGGACGGGGGTCAGGGCCACTGCCACTGCCCGGGCACACCAGAGTCCCACTGCCCAGCCCAGTGGTGGGGCAGGGGCCGTTCCCAGGACTTTGGCCCCTGTACGCTGCCCACCCACCTCCCCTCCCACGATGGGCTGTTTGCTCAGCGGGCATGGGGGGAGCCGATAACAGCGGGTGCTCACTCAGGCGCTGGGCCACCAGCCGTATATCACCTGGCACCTGGCGTGGGAACCCGCCCCGCCCACCTGTTCCCTGGGGAAAGGCTGGCCCCGCCTTGGCAGAGGGGGCCAGGACCCTGTGTGTGTGTGTGTGTGTGTGTGTGTGTGTGTGTGTGTGTGTGTGTGTGTGTGT
>NW_020175468.1:1634718-1640137 GCF_003031525.2 Neophocaena asiaeorientalis asiaeorientalis
TCCATTTACTGAGCACATACTGGGTGCCCAGCACCCCCCACTCGGCAGCCCCCAACCCCACCCCAAGAAGGCTGGGATGGTCACTGGCCCATTTTGCAGGCCAGGACGCCGAGGGTCGGCGATGCGGGGGGGCGCCGAAGCCTGAGAGCCCGGAGCCAGGGCTTTGGTCCATAGGCCTCAGCAGCTCAGAGGAACCTGGGCAGTCCAGCGCTGGGGCCCAACAGGCATGCCCACCTGGTGCAGATGACGTCCTCGTGCAGGCTGCCCTGACAGCGCTGGCACTGGGTCCAGAGGCGCGAGAAGCGCTCCTCCAGGGCGTTCAGGTGGGATACCTGGGGATGGAAGGGCGGAGTGGGCGGCCCTGCGCACCCCCAGCTGCCCCTCCCCACCTCCCCTGATCCCTCACCTCCTTCTGATACAGCTCCGACCCCCGGGCTTCGCAGAACTTGCACACGGCTCCTGGGGTGGGGGAGGGGGGCAGGTCAGCCTGGGCCGCCCCACCCCTGCCCCTTCCCCGCCCGCTGCCCATCCCGGCTTCTGAAAGTCCCCATCGATGAGAGAACAAGGGAGCAAGTGTGTGGAGAAAACTCCCTGGGGAACTCCCAGGGCGGGGGGCCCAGGACCCTCTGGGGCTGCCTGCAGACAGGAGCCCCCCACCGTGGGGCCGGGGCCGGGACCGTGGATGGCGGCAGAGGCGGGAGGGCCAGGGGAAGGGGGTCGGGGTGGGGGTCGGGGGCGGGGCGTGCTCACCCTGGTGGCCGAGGACAGTGCGGCAGCCAATGCAGCAGTTTTGGCGTTTGGCGAAGGCCAGGAGGCCGCCCACCTTGCCCGTGAGTACTGTCTTGCAGCGCGTGTGGTCCCCGCCTGCGTGAGAAGGCAGGCGGTGGGCCCGGTGCCCTCCCCCGCCCCCCAGCCCGGTACCCCCGCCTGCCCCGGCTGCCCCCCGCCCATACGCAGCAGCACGGCCTCGGCTCGGCCCTCGCCCAGGATGGGCTCGAAGATGCGCAGGAGAGGCTTGGCGAGCTGCTGCTCCAGGTAGTACTGCGTGTCGATGGGCAGGCTGTGCTCCAGCACGAAGAGGGGGTCCTGCGGGCAGAGGGGCCGGGGTGGTCTCACCAGGGGGACAGAGTGGAGGGGCCCGGGAAGGGATAAGGGGCTGCGGTCCCTGCCAGGCAGGGGGGCAAGGGCTGTGGTCAACAGCGGGCAGCCAGGGTGAAGGGCACCGGGAGCTGCCGTGCGTCTTCCAGCCGTGAGTGGGGGCAATGGTGGGGGGCAGTCACTGGGCCCGGACTGGGATGGGGTCAGAGGTCATGGGAGTCCCTGGCCACGGGCCCTGTGATCCATGCTAGGGTCCACAGGTAGGAGCCCTCAGGTCACCAGGGAAGGGTCAGAGTTCACGGTGGGGACAGGAGATGTGAAGGTGGATGTGAGCTGGAGCTGAAGGTTGGAAGCCAAGATAAGAGGTAGCAGGACAGGAACTAGGGACTGACAAAGGGGTGGGGGTGGGGTCACAGGTCACTGGACTTCCAGGTAGGACACGGGAGGGTATGAATCCAAGAGAATTACAAGTTGAAGATCCAGGATCAAGGAGTCAGTAAGAGACACAGAAACAGGTGGTGAGACAGACACTCTCGCTCTGTGCAGTGAGGCTAGGCCCCCTTCTGCAGGATGGAGCCAGGACGGGTCAGAATAAGGGGGGGTGGGGTGGAGGGCCTCTCCAGAGGGTACCGGGAGGCCCGGAGCAAAGCACTGTGGAGCCAACTCCCCGGGGTGTGTTGCGGGGCGGTTCTCAAGGCCCCGTGGGGCCTGCGGAGAGAAACACCCTCCCCGCCAGGCCTGGAAAGCAGAAGTGAGAGCAGAGGAGAACTGGGCGGGAGCGGGCAACCCAGGTGGGCCTGACCTCGGACTTCATGTAGGCGGCCACGCCCTTGGCGGCACTGATGATCACGTAGGGGACACGGTCACCCAGGCTGGGCGCGCTCCCGGGGTCCCGCTTCCTCATCCTGCGGGGAGACCGGGGCGGCAGGCTGGGTGAGGGCAGGTGGGACGGTGGGGGCAGGCTGGGGGGTAGGAAGTGGTGGGCCCAGCTGGAAGGAGAGGGTCTATTTCTGGCCGGTCCCGCCCCCTACCGCGCTGGGCTGACCTCTCGGCCAGCTCCACATGGGCCTGCTTGCCCGCGTAGTCTGCGGCTGCGCGGGTCAGCTCCTTGGTGATGACCAGCTGTGAGATGTCGATGCGGTTACATAGCAGGTCGGAGATGACGTCCTGCGCATGCGCCACGGCGCCCGCGGGGTCTCTGCAGGGGGGCGGACGGATGGACGGGCGTCACCAGGGCGTCACCAGTGGCTGTGGCCGCCCGGCTGGCACCTCCACTGCCTTGAGGCTGGGGGACCAGGATGCGCTCCAGGGGCGGGGAGGGGCCCTGCCCGGCCGCAGGCTGCCAAGTGGCAGAGGCAGGGCCGGAACCCGCAGCTGTCCGACCCCACACTCTTTCCACAGCTCCGCCACCGACAAAGGGCTGGGCCTGACACCTGCGTCCCCAAGGGAGGAGGGGCTGGGGGCTGGGCTCCTGGGCCTGAGGGAAGAGAGGCCGGGCTCCAGGTCCCGGTGCGGGTTCCACACACCGGTCGATGAGCAGGCGGCGCAGAGAGGCGGTGACGAGGTTGGCCACTAGGGGGCAGTTGTCCCTGCGCACGGCCTCCAGGCCCTTGCAGTCCATGCGGTCATGGGCGTCGGACCGGGAGGAGAAGAGCAGGCCCGCATACCGCTTCTTGCTGATGAGCAGGTACGGGAAATAGACCTGGGGGGAACCCGCGGCTGAGAGCCCCTGAGGCTGTGGGGGCCAGTGCCCCATCCTGAGGCTTCCCCAGAAACAGACAGGGCCAGACAGGGATGGTCCCTGGGACACAGGATTGGGACACAGGAAGATGGACCCTAAGACCCCAGCACCTCAGCTCAGGGGGACACCCTCAGCACTCCAGGGACCCCAAGTCGGAAATGGGCTGGGATAAAGCTACACCCTAAAACCCGAGATCCAGACACTGGGGTGAAGTCTGGAGAGCCCCAAATGGGGGCCTGAAACAGACCAGAGGCAGACGGGGGAGACCAGGCAGCAAACCCTCAAAGACAGGAGACTAAGGGCAGGGAGTGAGCCCTGGGGCAGGGACAGGCTCCAAATCTGAGAGGTGTACCCCGAGGCCTGACCCCAGCTTCGAACGCGGGGGATGAATCTGGCGTGAGGGCTCCCAGACCCAAGCCTGTCGCACGCTGGGAGGCAGGGAGCATTGGACAGCGGTACCCCGATCCAGGAGTTGCCCCGTCAGGGCCCCTGCTGCACAGGACAGCCCCTGAAAACCCCTGAAAACCAGAGACGCTCCGAGACCGACGGGGTCTTTAGGAAACAGACACCGTTCTGCGTAGCAAAGCCCAAGGCTTTTGGGGGTTTCCAAAACCAAGGTCCCCAAACTCAGGAGGATCCAGGAACACAATACCTCAAAACTGGGGCTTACGAGTTTTTAAATAAATAATTTTTTAAAAAATAAGGGACTTCGCTGGCAGTTCTGTGGTTAAGACTCCACGCTTCCACAGCAGGGGGTGCGGGTTCGATCCCTGGTTGGGGAACTAAGATCCTGCATGCCGCACCGCATGGCCAAAAAAATTTTTTTAAATAAATAAATAAAACTGGGGCTGATGAACTCAAAGAATAGGATACCCAGGGCACCCAGATCAGCACACCTCGAAATGGAGACATAAGCAACAATGGGCGTTCCTGGACGCTGATGCAGTAGGAGAACCCTACCCAAATGCACTCAAACTTTGCAGGCACCCTGAGAATCAGAGACCCCCCCCCCAAAACTGGCAAGACCCACGTCTGCCCACTCCAAGCACTGGGGGGCCCCCACTTACTTTCTCAAACTCTAGCCGGATGGGTGAGGGGAAGTGGCCAGACACCCAGTCCGCAGCCTCCCGTCCCAGGGCCATGGCCTCAGCCACAGATGAGACGCCAAATCGGCACATGACAGAGTCAGTGTCGCCATACACCACCTGGGGAGGGGCACGTGTGACCCAGAGGGTTGGGGAGATGCTGGCGGCCCCTGCACTTCCCACACCAGCCCCAGGCCTGTCTCAGGCCAACAGTGGGCAGGCAGGAGGCCCCTGACCTTGGCATTGGCACTGTAGCCGTTCTCCACCGTGTACTTGGACTCCACGAGCTGCTTCGTTCTCTCAATCATCTGGCGCCCGAACCCAGTGACGCTCTGTCAGAGAGAGAATCAGGCAGAGTGAGGGCCCAGGGGCCGTCCCCAGGGAACACGGGCTTAGGGTCCCACCTCTGCTGCTTTCTGCAGGTGTGAGTATGGATGAGCCACTGCCCTTCTGGGCCTATTTCCAAATCTGCAAAATGCGGCTACTGAGCTGCTCCTTAATGGTCTGTTGGAAGTAGGTCCCTGGCCCAGAGCCCTGGGCACAGAGGAGGAACTGACTGCAGCAAATAGTGGTGGAAAGGCTGGAGCCAAAAGAGGCCATCAGCTCAGTGTTTCTCTCCACGGAGGTGCTGAGAATCTGCGGACACTGCAGGCAGCTCTCCGTGGTGCAGGACCACTGACATTCCTGGTCCCATCCCCCTATCCTTGGGCAATCAGAAATGTCCCCCCAAAGGTAGGGTGCTGTACCAGGGCCATGGAAAGACCATTCCTTTCCAAATAAGGAAACTGAAGCTGGGGGAGGAGAAGGGACACACTAAGGAGAAACAGGCATGACTCTTCTGTTTTTGTTTGGATCCGCCCAGAAAACCTTTGTCTTTAACTAGAGCATTGAGGCCACTTATGTTTAGTGTAATTACTGATTATATCTGAGCTTAAATCTACCATCCAACTAACTGTCTTCTACTTGTCCCACCTGTTCTATGTTCCTTTTTCTTTCTAACTTCTTTCTGGAATACTCAGTATTCTTTTTTTTTATTATTCCACTCTGCTGCCCCCATAAGCTTGAGAGACAGAAACAGGGAAAGAGGCTAAGAAACAGAGACATAACAGAGACAGAGGGAAGGGGCTGAGAGAAATGACAGAGAGACAAGGCCAGGAAGCAGCAGCTGCTATGAGGAAGCCCCAGGGGAAGCAAAGCCACACCCTCCTGCCTGGCCTCCCCTCGGGGCTGGAACCTGACAGCCAGACATCCACTTCTTTCCACCAAGGAGGATGGGAGATGCCCCCAGAGATTATGAAGGGCCAGTAAGAGCAGTAAGGGTGGCCTACTGTAAAAGATTAACCTCACTCAAAGAGAGGCCTGGCTCTCGGCTGGCTCCTGGGAGGGAACCTCTAAGCCAGGGGTCCCCAACCGCCGGGCCATGAACCAGTACCGGTCCGTGGCCTGTTAGAAACCAGGCCACACAGCAGGAGGCGGGTGAGCAAGTAAAGCTTCA
>NW_020175468.1:1640255-1641980 GCF_003031525.2 Neophocaena asiaeorientalis asiaeorientalis
TTACACATCGCCCCCCCCCCCCCCATTGCTCGCATTACTGCCTGGGCTCCGCCTCCTGTCAGATCGGCGGCGGCATTAGATTCACACAGGAGCGCGGCCCCTACTGTGACCTGCACATGTGAGGGATCTAGCTTGGTGCTCCTTGTGAGAATCTAATGCCTGATGACCTGAGGTGGAGCTGAGGCGGGGATGCTAGCGCTGGGGAGTGGCTGCAAATACAGACTATCATTAGCAGAGAGGTCTGACTGCAGAGACCAAAATAAATCAGTTGCTTGCAGACTCATATCAAAACCCTACCAGTGAGTGGCCAGTGAAAACAAGCTCAGGGCTCCCACTGATCCTGCATTACGGTGAGTTGTATCGTGATTTCGTTATATATTCCAATGTAATAATAATAGAAATAAAGTGTACAATAAATGTAATGCGCTTGAATCCCCCCCCAACCACCCCCCACCCCGCCAGGTGCATGGAAAAGTTGTCTTCCACGAAACCGGTCCCTGGTGCCAAAAAGGTTGGGCACCGCTGCTCTAAGCCCTTGGTGTGTCCTGCCTGACAAGTGTCTTTGTTCATCTGGGACCTTGGGTCACATCAGGTGATCTGTGCTAACGTGATTTGTGGTGGGGCCTTGGGCCACATGGTATCCAGCCTGACGTCTGGAGGGACTGGAGACTGAGTAACTAAGGTCAGTCACATGGCGCTCCATGCACCTGACCCCCAGTAAAAACCCAGGACACCAAGGCTCAGGGGTGCTTCCCCAATGGGCAGTACAGTGTGTATGGTCACACATCAGTGCCGGGAGGAATAAGTGCTGTCTGCAGGACTACCCTGGGAAAGGCAACTGGAAGCTTCCACCTGGTCTCCCCTGGACTCTGCCGCCTCTCACCGTGTGGCCTTTCCCATTGCGGAGCACAGGCTCCGGACACGCAGGCTCAGCAGCCATGGCTCACGGGCCCAGCCGCTCCGTGGCATGTGGGCTCTTCCCGGACCGGGGCACGAACCCGTGTCCCCTGCATCAGCAGACGGACTCTCAACCACTGCGCCACTAGGGAAGCCCCCTTGGCTGGTTTTAATCCCTGTCCTTTCACTGTAATAAATCATAACCATGAGTATAACAGCTTTTCTGAGTTCTCGGAACCCTTTTAGTGAATCACTGGATCTGAGAATGGGCTTGGGGGCCCCTGAACTGTAAGTGGGTGTGTGTGTGCACAGGCCCCTCCCAGCATAAGGCCCACCCACTGCCAGTTCTTCCAGGTGTTCCACCCACAGCCATGTGAGGACTGACACAATGTTCAGGAAGGGAGCTCCCCGTGGCTGGAGGTAACCAAGTCTGGAATGTGCAGGGACCCAAACCCCAGGGGAAGGAGCTAGACAGAAGACCTCTCTAAGAATCTCTTAGGCCATGAGCGGAGGCACTGATCCCAGCGTGGCAGAACCTCAGACTCAGGCGCTCTGTGGTCGTGCCGTGGGTGTTTTTCTGTATGAACAGCAGAGTAAACAGGCCTAGGATGCTGCTGCGGCGGGGAGGGAGGTAGTGGGCTTTTATGCCCACATTCCCTCTCAAAGCAGAGCACTGCCCTAGCACCGGCCAAGCATCTTCCCTGGGATCCTCACACAGGGACGGGACAGGGGACCCTCGTGCCTGTTCCAACTGTGACCAAGAACACACCGCGACTTAACGGCCAGAGCCTGACCGTGCTGTTGGGTGAGCCCCCAGCCCCGCCCCAG
>NW_020175468.1:1642004-1673722 GCF_003031525.2 Neophocaena asiaeorientalis asiaeorientalis
CCCCCCGGAATTTATCTGTCTGCTGAGCGCCAACTGCTTTCCCATACACATTTACTGCTGTCACCATCTGTGTCCCCGCAAGGCTGGGCACCAGGGGAGGAGCTCTCATCCACTGTGTCACCTGCTGGACCCACAGGGCACAAGGCCCAACCTACAGTGAACGGTCAGCAAGTGTTTGCTGAACCAACGAATGAACCAATCACACAAGCATCCACTCTCCAAAAGGTCAGCGGGTTGGGGCGATCTGGGCCCTGACCTCTACTACATTGAGCCCTGGTTCTCCCTAAGGGGTGGTTGTCTGTCCCCTACCTGCCGCGGTGCACTCACCTGTGAGATCTCCAGGCATGGCAGCTTGCCCACCTGGGCACCAGTGAAGCCGTACACAGAGTTGGCGCTCACTTTCAGTGCCAGCTGCCGCCCGTCCAAGACCTGCCGCCGTAGGGGGTCTGTCTCCTTGGCCAGCTCGGCCTTGGCCCTGGGAGGAGAAGGAGAAGGGGGAGGCAAAGGCCATTCAGGTGGCATTTCAGGCCTCAGGGGCAGACGAGAGGCCCAGGCCTGGGCACTGGTCAGGGTGCCTTTCTAGAAAGGGGTGCCACATACACTTGTGCAGGTCGCACACTGCACAGAGGTGCCCAGCACAGGGGCTGGAGGGAGCTGCCCGCAGGGGGTGCCTTGTTCTAACTCAGGGACAGCTGCAGCTAAGTGCACCCATGACGGACAGGGATTGCCAGGCCGCCTCAGCAAGGCTGAGCTATGAGCAGGGGTGGGCAGCCGGGCTCAAGAGCCCACCTCTTCCGGGCGCTGAGCAGGTTCTCCAGGATCTGGGGCAGCAGCCCCTTCCGCACCGCCGTCTTCACAAACTCGTCCCCCGTGGGTGTCTTGATGAACTGATCCTCGGTCAGGCTGGGCCGAAGGTGGTAGGGGTAACGCCTGGCCTCCCTGGCTCCTCCTCCATCCCCTCTCGGGACCCCCCCCACCTCTTGCCAGTCCCCTCCCCTCCCCACTAGCTCTTGATCCCCAGCCCCAGCCAGCCTGAGGCCGGCCCCTGGGTGGTCTCGGGGTACACGTGGCGAGCGGGGCCACCATACCCCAGTTTCTGGGCGGCCCCGGGCCGTAGAAGCGTGGTGTAGCACAGGTTGTGGGCCATCATGATGGACGGGTACAGCGAGGAGAAGTCCAGGGTGGTGATTGGGACATCATAGTACCTGGGGGGCCGGGAGGAGTCAGGGCGGGGAGCCCCCCTGTCCCCACCAACCCCGCCACCGGGCCTTACCCTTTCAGGGGCTCGATGACCGTGGCCCCCGTGTAGTCCTCGCCGCCCTCCGTCTTCACCACGGGCATCAGCAGCCCCTGACGCATGGCCTGGGAGGGCAGAAGGCGGGAACTGTGGATGGGCGCGGGCAGGGCCCCTCAGCAGGGAGCGTGGTGGCCAGGCCCGCCCTGGGCTCCGCCCGCTGACCTGCCGCAGCAGCTGGGACACGACCTTGACCTGCTGGCCGCGGCTGAGCAGGTAGCTGAGGGGCACGCCGGTGACGCGCGCCATCTCCATGGCATTCACCAGCACCATGAGGCGCTCCAGCAGCCGCAGGGGCAGGAAGGCGTCCTTGAGGCAGTACACGGCCAGGCGGCGGCGCGTCTGGTCGTTCCCATTCTGGGGACGGGGGCAGGCATTAGGGGCCAGGGAGGCGACAGCGTGGGAGGAAGGAGGAAAGAAGGGCACAGTCTGAGGACTTAGTGAGGCCCAGAGGTCGGGGCAGGGCAGCGGAACAAAGGTCGCCATGCCAGAGGTCGCGGGAGTGGGGAGGGACAGGGGTCCCATCTGCGGGGCGAGATCAGAGGTCGAAGGTAGGAGCTAAAGGGGACGGCCAGGAAGGCAGGTGGGCGCTGAGGGCCGAGATCGCGAGGGTGGGGAGAGAAGGGACGGCGGGAAGCAGGTCGGGCGGCGCGGGCACCTGCAGGTCAGTGATGATGCTGTGCTGCACGTCCTCCTTCTGCTCGCCCAGGAAGTGGAAGCTCACGGCATTGAGCGTGTAGGACCGGAGCTTGTACTCCCGCAGCAGCACCTGTGGCAAGCGGGAGCGGGTGGGCGGCGGCCCCGGGGAAGCGGCCCTGTGAGGGCGGCCCCTGCCCGGCCCGCCGTACCTGCAGCATGTCCATCTGCACGCGGCCCACCATGCTGACCACCTTGCTGTCCCGCCGGCCGGTCTGCCTGGACTGGAAGGACGAATCCCGGATGCTGGAGCGGAGGCCAGACACACGGCCCAGGAAGGGGAAGGCCTGCACCTGGGGGCACAGCACATGGGGAGAGCGGGGGCTGTGGCGGTGGCATCCGCAGGGCCGAGCCACAGCAACGGTAACCAGACAACCCATGACACCCCCTGCGGTGCCACCCTCCCTTCCTGCTGGGAGCCCCGCGGGCAGGGGCAGCTCTGGGGCAGAAGGACCCTCTGTGGCTGGGCAGGCACGGATGGGAGGCTGGGACAGGGAGAGTCAGGGGCCTGAGGGCCGTGGGCGTGAAGGGGCAAGGATGGTGCCCAGGGGCTGCGGGAGCGGGGGCAGGGGCAGACTTGGGGATGGTGCTGAGCTTGACGGAGAGGCAGTGGGTGCTCGGGGTGGGAGGCCTGGAGGACGGCAGGGCACGGTATGGAGCACCAGGTCTGCACTGGCGACAGTGCGTGAGCCGGGGCCAGGTGTGGAGGAGAGGCCTGAGCTGGGCTGGGAGCAACGAGGCTGGGGCTGGAGAACAAGGGCAGGGAGCGGAGGCTGGAGTATAGACGCCAGGCCGACAGGGGTGGGCTTCTCCCTGGAGCTGCCGGGGGCCTTAAAGTGTGCTTGTTTGCTTTTTCCATTATGAAACTGGCCAAACATCGAGAAAAAGAAGAAAATAATACAATATGTACCCCGTTAGGAGTTGAACTGGGTTCCCCCAAAAGATGCTGAAGTCCTAACTCCTGCACCTCAGAATGTGACCTCATTTGGAAATTGGGTCTTTGCAGGTGAGCAAGTTAAGTTGAGGTCATTAGGGTGGCCCTGATCCAATATGACTGTGTCCTTAGAAAAAGGGGACATTGGAGCACAGAGACATGCACAGGAGGGAGAGTCAGGGAGAGTGCCATGTACACTCCAGCCATGTCTGAGGCGACCGGAAGCTAGGAGAGAGGCCTCAGAAGGAACCAACCCTGTGACACCTTGACTGGCCTTCCAGCCTCCACACTGAGAGACGACACACAACCGTGGGGCTTTGTTACGGCAGCCCTTGCAAGCTCACACGACCCCCCCAGGCCCACACCAGATTCAAGCATCAAGGTTTTGCCACCTACTTCAAGGACACCCCGTTTTTTCCTTATTTTTTGTTGACATATTTTAAAGCCCGAAGAACAAGGCGCTGCACCCCTGCCCACTTCAATCTGCCCCTCCAAATACACGAGCCTTTTCTGACTTAACCACGAGTGCTTCCTCGCCTCTGCAAAAGCCACAGAAACCTTCTGGGCTCTGAACGGGGCAGGGACGGGGCCAGAGTCGGGGTTTCGGGGAGGCAGCCGCCCACAGCCTGAGCCCTCAGTGGCGTGTCTGAGGGCAGCCCCACGCCCCCGCCCGCCTGCCACACCTTGAGGATCTGGGCCCGGGAGATAAGGTACGGAAGGTCGAAGTTCTGGATGTTGTAGCCAGTGATCACGTCGGGGTCCATGATGCGGACGAAGGCGGACCAGGCCTGAGGCAGGAGCACACCGGGTCACCCAGGCTGTCATCCTGGTCAACCCCCTGCCATGGATCCTCCCCACTCCTGGAATGTTCTGGAAGCCCCCAAGAGCAGCCCAAGAGCCCTCCCACCCGTGGAAGAAAGACTGGGAAGGTGCTTCTGAAAATAACGAATCCACAGGGGAAACGGCTCAAAAAACGGCCTCGCGCCTGGGAGGTGCAGCGTGGGGAGCTGAGGAAAATGGGGGTCGGGGGGCACGGAGCGAGAGCCACCTGGAGCAGGTCCTCCTCCCGCTCGTAGCTCTGCACCTTGGCGCCCAGGATGGGGGCGCAGGGCCGTAGGGTGAGCGCCAGGCGCAGGAAGGGCTCTGGCTCGCCCCAGCGCAGGCCCAGGGAGCAGATCTGGATCACGGGGTCCCGCTCAGGCTCCGGAAAGATGCCTGCAAGGGGAGGGAGGAGGGGGAGGCGGAGACCTGACCCCTGATGCTCCCTCGTGGCACATCTCACCTGGCCCACCCACTCCTTTCTGTCCCCACCGTCTGCAGAGCCTGCACAATCCACCCTGGCTCCCCACTGCCTGCAGCTCCGGGCCCTCTTACCCATCCCTCACAGACTGGGCCGACCTACCCCAGCGCCTCTGCACTTGCTGCTCTCTCTGCAGGGAATGCTCTCCCCGCCCCACTCCCCGGCCCCTCCTTCTTCACGAAGCTTAGCCCCTCGCCCGAGGCCTCCCCTGCCCACCTGTCCGAAGCAGCCCTGTCTGTCTCCATCACCTTCCTCCTTTGCGTTGCAAGCCTTTTAATAACCTGTCTGCTTGTGTGTCTACTCCCTTCTCCCTGAGTGAGCTTAAGAAATGCAGGGACTCCCGGGGTGAAACTGGCACATCACTAACATCCGGAAGGAGGGAGGGAGGACCTCCAGGCCCCAAGGACACACCTTTGCGGCCCGCGCACTCGATATCAAAACTGAGCACCCGCAGAGGTGCGATTCGCTGCCACTGCCCTTCTGGCGGGTGACTGACCACATCCGACCACAGCACGTCCGCCTCCAGCTGACACAGTGTGGCCTGTGGGGACAAGGTGGGTCAGCGTCTGCAGGGTCCCAGCTCTGTGACCCCCACCCCACCCCGGGGACCCATGCACCTTCCCCTCCGGCCTCAGGACGTATTTCCCAGCCGGGAGTTCCAGCCAGTTGCAGCCAACGATGTCCGCGTCCACCATGAACCTGCAGGGGGATGAGGGTCAGTGGGCAGAGGCTGGCTTGGGGGGTGAAGGGAAGGAGGCGAAGGTTGGAGAAGCGAGGCGGGGGCCATACCGGATCTCAAAGTCAACGTTGGCCTCGTAGGGCGGGAAGCTGGGGGTGCCCAGGCCGGCAACGCGGATGCCCTGCTCCAGGACACGGCGGGCGGGAGCCACGAGGCGGGGCAGTGCCAGAGTGATGCGCAGAAACGGGGAGGGGCCGTGCCCGTGGTACCCAAACATGCCTGCAGACGGAGCGGGTTGGCACCGGCCTGGAGGGACCCCCACCCACCTGGCCCCTGGGGCAGCACTCACTCTGCCGGGAGCACAGCTCCATGGCCAGCACGGCCAGCCCCGTGAGCTCCTTGCCCCCGCGCTGGTCCCGGCTGATGGCTGTGTTCAGCTCCCGCTGCAGGTCGCTCAGGTGCTCAGGCCCAAACCCTGGGTGTGGGAGGGCCCATCAGAAGTGCAGGGGGCCTCCAAGCGGTAGGGGCGAGGAGGGGTCTTCGGGGTCGGGGCCACTCACCGGGGGGTGCTGGGGTGTAGAAGTAGGGCGCAAAGCCGTGGATGTGGCAGCAGACAGAGACGCCCTCGTCGGTGACCCCGAAGGCGCGGATCACCGGCACGGAGTCCTGGGACGGCAGGGGCACCCCAGGCAGGGGCCGTGCTAGGCCTGGGGGTGTCATAGGGTAAGGCAGGGGCTGCTCTCTCGGACACCTCAAAGGTGTGCCTGCCTCCCTCCTGGTTTACGTGTCTACCCTTGTCCTCCTTACAGTCCTTTTCCCACTGCACAGCTTGAGGGAGCACCCCACGTTTTTCGCAAATTTCAAAAGTAGAATCAACTTTGTGTGGGCAGCATGATGAGCTTTAACTTAGGGAGATTCGTGTAACCGCCAGCTAATTGGGGTACAAGACGGTCCCGTCACTCCAAACAGCCCCCTCAAGCTGCCCCTTTGTAATCACACCTGCTTCCACCCCGCCCCCTGGCACTGCTGGTCTGTTCTCTGTCATCCTGATTTTGTCTTTTTGAGACCATCCACAGAATGGAGTCAAACAGTACATAACCCTCTAGGTCTGGCTTCTTGCACTCAGCATGGCACCTCGCGCCGGTATCCATCCATGTCGTTGCATTTGTCAAGTTTGTTCCCTTTTATTGTGGAGAACCACTGTGTGATATGTTACCCATTCACCTGCTGCAGGACACGTGAGTCGTTCCTGGTTTTGGGTGGATATGAATAGAGCTATCAACATCCACGGATTTTGTTTGAATGTAGGTGTTTGTTTCTCTAGGGTAGATATCTAGGGGTGGAACTGCCAGATTCTATGGTAAGAGTAGGTTTAACTCTTACATCTCAATAAAGCTTGGGGAAAAATTACCCCCAGAAAAATAAAAAAGAGTAGGTTGAACTCCGTAGGAAACGGCCAGGTTGTTTCCCAGAGCGGCTGCATCTAACCGTGGCCCACCGAGCACCAGGAGCTCCTGGCACTGCGCAGCCTTGTCCGCACTTGCTGGTGTTGGTATATTTCACTTTAGCTTTCCTCACAGCTGTGCGTGTGTCTCATGGTGGCTGTCATTTGCATTTCCCTGATATCTGACGACACTGCACATCATCTCATGTGCTTATTTGCCATCGTAGATCCTCTAGCGAATTGTCCAAGTTTTCTGTCCACTTTCGAACTGGATTGTTTTCTTTCTCTTGAGATCTGAATGTTCTTTATTCGCAGCACTGGTCCTTTGTCAGACATATGGACCGCAAACGTTTCCTCCCCGCCTGTGGCTTGTCGTTTCATTCTCGTACAGAGGAGTCTTCGAAACACAAGGCAGGGCTTAGAGGGGCTCTCCCCATTGCCAAAGGCTCCCCAGCTTTCTCAGAATGGAGCCCCGAGGTCCTCAGTGGGCCAACGGGATCTCCCGCGACCTCCCACCTTCACCATCACCCCTCGCTCCCGCCTCACTGGTCTCTTGGCTGTTCCTTAAACATACCAGACCTGCTCCCTCCTCAGGACCCTCTGCCAGGAATCCTGCTTTCCCAGACATCCCTAGAGTTCCTTGTTGCCTCCTCAGAAGGGCCTTCCTGCACCTCCATGACGCGAGGTCCAGCACCGCTGCCCTACTCGATGCTCCTCGGTTACCCTCACCACCACCTCACGTTCCGCTTCTTTTTTTTTTTCCTGGCCGCACCACGCGGCTTGTGGGACCTTAGCTCCCCGACCAGCAACCGAACCTGAGCCCTCGGCAGTGAAAGCACAGAGTCCTAACCACTGGACAGCCAGGGAATTCCCTCCACTTCCTTTCTTATTCTGCCTCTCCGTCTAGAACGTGAGCCTCTGAGCGCAGGGACCTGGTCTGCCTGGAACAGGGCTGCCTCAGTGCAGACATTCATTTGTTCCCAACTAATTGGATGGATGAATGGACACCACACCACACGCCTCTCCCCTCTGCGAGGAGCCAGCTCCTTCAGGCCTCATTTAGAAGATGCCCCCCTCCTCCAGGATGCCCCCACCCCAGCCCTGTCCCTCCCTCTCGCAGCCCTGGTCACCTGGGCGGGGACTATCTGTGTCCATCTCCTCCCACAGAGCCAGAGGGGCTGACCTGACCCAGCCTCCACCGGGGGGCCCAGGGCCCCTCCTCCCACCCACCAGGCCTCTGTCCCCCAAACTCACCCACGTAATGGTCGATTTCCAACTGCTGGAAGATGAGGGGCTCCGTCTGGGGGTCCAGGGGGGGTGGGGAGGGCCGAAGCCACCGGGCATCTATGGCTGTCGTGGAGAGCTGCCCTGGATGCGGGAGAGGGAAGCAGGGCTCCATGGAGTTGTGGTCCTGCTTCGGAAGTAAGTACTAAGTGCCTTCCCAGCCCTGCCAGTGATCCCTCAGGTGGCATCAGACTTGTGAAAAGAAAGTCAGGTGGAGGTCGTGGCCTGGATCAGGCCAGAAACTCGAGAGAGATTCAGGAGTCAAGGGTCAAAGTTAGACTGGAAGTGACAGGAAACAGAGGTGGCCTACTGACATGGGGTCAAAGGTCAGCCCCTTGTGGAGCTCAAAGTGAGCCAGGGGCTGGCAGTCAGAGGTTACAGGTCAGCTCCATGGTTCAGAGGCATGACAGGCATGGGGTGCAAGGGGCTCCTGCTCTAGGTCTCACCGTCCGCAGCCCCCTCCAGGGCCGACTGCAGCTCCTCCTCCTCCTGTTCCTGCAGCCTGTGCTCTGCCTCCATCTCCTCCATCAGCGCCAGCTCCTCCTCGAACTGCGATGGCCGATATGCCTCATCCTCATCCCAGAGGCCCCCACGGGCCCGCTTTGGGGGCACCCCAGGCCCTGGGCCTGGTCGCCGCTTGCCTTCCATCCTGTGGGGCAAGTTGGAGGGGGGTGAGGGTGCCCATCCTCTCCATGGCCTCCCATGTACCCACCATGACCGTGAGCTTTTAAAAAAAAAAAAAAATCTCCAGAGTGGGGAATTCCCCGGGTCCAACGGTTAGGACTCCGCGCTTTCACTGCTGAGGGTGCGGGCTCAATCCCTGGCTGGAGAACTAAGATCCCACAAGCCGTGTGGCGCAGCCAAAAAATAACTATCAACCAATCAATCAACCTCTGGAGTGCCTGAAGAGTAACATGACTCTCCACCCCCCCCACACTCTCCCCACCCCAACCCCCGCCACAGGCTCAGGGGGTGCTGGCACCTTCCAGATGCCCGGCAATCACCAGCAATGCCCAGCCCAGTTTAACCCTTTCCTCACATGCTCAAGCCCTCCACGTAATTTTTGTCCTCGTTTGCTTGCCCCTTGCCAACCCCTTGGCACCAGCCCTGCACACCCTCCACCCCCTCTCATCACAGACGTGGTCCTCAGATCATCCCTTTCCTTCCCATAAGCCCCTGTCCTCAATGCCCTCGCCTGCCCCTCTCCCCATTGGCCCAGGCCTTCCTCCTACAAACAGCTGGGAAGCGCCTCCTTCAGGCCTGTAATTTGAAGTTATTAAAAATGAAAAAATTTTAAATTAGTTATTGATTTAGAAAAATAAGTTGTAAAAAAAAGTACACTTCTCCCAGCATCAGGCCAGGACGGAGGGGATTATGAAAACTAAGAGCAGACCCAGACCCAGCTGGGAGAGAGTGGGGGGAGGGGACAGGTGCAAGGGAACACCTCTGGATCTTATAACTATCCCCCCACACCCAGTCTCCCCTTAGTCCTTTTTGCAACAGACCCCTTGCCTTGGAGCTGCCACAGGCAGTCCAGCCTCAGACTACAGTTCCCAAGGTGCATTGCAAGGGGTAGTCACATGATCGTGTTCTTTCTCACAGAATGGGGGTGAATGTGAGGTGTGCAGCTTCTGGGACAGCCTGAAAAGAAAGCCTGCCTTCCAGCCTTTTCCCCCTTCCCCATGGCTGGAGCGTGGATGTGGCGGCAGTGAGCCAACCTTGACCATGGGGACAAGGACAACACTGAAGGGAATGCAGAGCTCCAAGATGGAAGGAACCTGGGCCCTTGACAACCTTCTGGAGCAGAGCTGCCTACCTTTGGATGGTTATGGGGAGACATAAACTTGTATCTTTCCTGGGCTACTGTGCCTTGGTGCTTCTTTATTATAGTAGCTTAGCCTAAACCTTAACAAACACAGCATGGAAAAATTCTGAGCTGACTGGGGATATGTTATGGCAAATGGTGGTGGTATACAATGGTACACTTCTCAGCATTAAAAAGGAGGTGGCCGCCGATACACTCACAGGATGACCGAATTTCAAATAGACAGCTAATGGGAAGCAGCCACATAGCACAGGGAGATCAGCTCCTTGCTTTGTGACCACAGAGACGGGTGAGACAGGGAGGGTGGGAGGGAGATGCAAGAGGGAAGGGAAGAGATACAGGGATATATGCATATGTACAGCTGATTCACTTTGTTATACAGCAGAAACTAACACACCATCGTAAAGCAAGTATACTCCAATAAAGATGTTACCGAAAAAGTGCATAAAAGAAGCCGGACACAGGAGTACATGCTGGGGAAATGGGGAGTTACTTCTGGGGTGACGAAAATGTTCTGAAACTAGACAGAGGTGGTGGCTGCAGAAAACTGTAAGTGCACTAAACGCCACTGACTACACACCTTAAAATCGCTAATTTCACCTCAATTTAAGAAAACAGTATATATTGTATGATGCCATTTACACAAAGTTATAGAACAGACTAAGCTCATCTATGCTACTAGAAATCAGGCTGCTTCTGGGGTGGGAGAGACTGACCGGGAAGGGGCATGAGGTTGATTTGTGGTGTGATGGAAATGTGCTGTACATCCCACTGTACGCTTGAGACCTGTGCATTTCACCATATGTAAATAGCACCTCAAGTTAAAGCAATAAAAGTGGGGAGGCTGCAATTCCACATCTAGGGGTTTATGCTACAGATACACTATCACATAATGAAAACCTGCATTTACAAGGTTATTTCCGGCAGCATTGTTTGCAGTCGCAAAAGACTGGAAACCACCTAAATGTCCTCCCCTGGGGGACTGTTTAAATAAGTTACATGAATTCCGTTCCATGGAATATTATGCAGCTCTATAAAGGAATGAGGAAGCTCTCTATGTACTGAGACAGAGGACTCTCAAAGACCCATTGTTAGGTAGAGAAAGCAAAGTGCAGAATGTTGTACATAAGAGAAATTTTGTGTGTGTATATATATATATATATATATATATATATATATATATATTAAAAAAAGGTGTCTAAGAAAATGAAGAAAATGTTTATCCTGATTCTAATCATTAGGAAACAAACCAAAGACAAGACTGGCCTGCAAGATGGAATCTTCAAAAACTGTCAAAGTCACGAAGGGGGGAAACTGTTTTAGATTAAAGGAGAGACTACGTAGTCATGACAACTAAATGCAAGGTCAGATCTTGGATTAAAAAAACAAAAATAGCTCTGAAGGCTATCACTGGAACAATTAGGCAAATTGAATAAGGATTGCCTATGAGATTACAGTATCGCCTCATGGTAAATGGCCTGATTATAATTATCCTATAGTATCATGACGACTACAACTTGCAAATAGTTCAGCCAAAAAAAAGTGTACGTGTGTCAAGATAAAGCCAATGAGGCAGCGCATTCACAACTGGCAAATCCAGGCAAAGGGTTCATGGGTGTTAATTGTTCTTGTCTTGGGACTTCTCTGCAGGCTTGGAATTTTTCAAAATTAAAAGTTGGAGGGAAACACATAAAATAAAAAGAACATTTTCACAAGGTGGGTGGGAGAATATATCTAAAGATGTTGGCTTTTCATGCATAGTTCTGGCAGGATGGGTAATAAACTGGCAACACTGGTTCCCTGGGGTGAGAAGACAGTTTGACCAAGAGCTAATTCATATACCATATGATTCACGCATTTCAAGTGTATAGTTTAATGGTTTTTAGTATATTCAGACTTGTGCAACCATGACCACAGTCCATTTTAGAACGCGTTCAACACCCCACAAAGAGACCCTCTGGAGTCAGCCCATCCCCCTCCTCCCCCTCCCCAAAAGCACCACTGATCCACTTTGTCTAGATGGATTTGCCTATTCTGGGCATTTCCTAGAAATGCAATCTTGTGTCTGGCTTCTTTCCCTGTGGATGATGTTGTCAAGGCCCACCCACATAGCACGGATCAGTGCTTCGTTCCTTTTAATGCCTGAATATTTCCCCACCGCGTCGCTATCTCACATTGTGTTCGTCCACGAGGGTTGTTTGCACCTTTGGGCTCTTGTGAACAGTGCTGCTATGACCGTGCAAACGTGGGTTTTGTATAAGGAGAAAGAATCTGAACCAGCTCTCCTTTTGCGCCCTCTGAAGTAACTGTGAGAGATGCAGAGAGTCAGGACCTGGGGGAGAAACCCGGGTGAAGCAGAGGAAGCTGAGGGGTTTCCAGGAGCCTGGAGGAGTGGCCAGACCTGGCCTGGCAGAGGGAGGTAGAAGGGGGCCGAATGGCAGCCCTGGGTCACTGGGCTGTGGCCAGGGGGTACGATGGGAGGGCAGCTGTCACCGGAGCAAAATCTAGGGTCCTGGACTAGTTCCCTATCCCAGCAACTGCCCTTAGCTCAGTCAGGCGAGGCAGCATTAGAAGGAAGGAGGCCCCTGGGTGTCCCCCCTCAGGGGCCCCAGCGCAGAGCTGGAGTTTGGCAAACGCTGTGAGCTTCTTCCTTTCTCGACGCTTCAGTAGCAGATACTGAACAGCGAGCGAATCCAGCAGTAACACACTATGATGAGTGTCTGCTTCGGGTCAGACACCAGGTTCTCTGTGACTCACTCCCTCGAGGTTGTCATCCCATCCCACCCAACCTCACGGCTTTAAATGCCACCTCTACGCTTTTGTGTCTCTGGCCCAGATTTCAGCCCAGCCTCCAGACTGACAGATCCAACTGCCCACTGTAAGCAGGTCCCTTCAGGCACCCCAGACTCCAAAGCCGGGCTCCTGATCTCCCCACAACCGTGCTCCTCGCACCACACCATCTCCCCCGATTCGGTAAGCGGCAGTTCCCATCAAGCCAACAGCCTTGGAGTCACCCCAACTTCTCTCTTCCCCTCAGACCACACGCTCACTCCATCTGCAAATCCCATCAGCTCTGCCTTCCAACGGACGGGAGTCCCACCGCTTCTCGGCCTCCCAGTCTGGTCCCTCTGACTCCCTAAAATGGTTGGCCGCTTTATTTTGTGCATTGCTGCTTGTCTGGCTCCCCCTGCTGGAAAATGAGCTCCTAGCGGGCAGGGATGCAGTTTCCTTCACTGCAGTATCACAGATGTCAATAACAGCGTTTGAACCACAGAGGGCGCTCAAGAAATATCTGTTGGGACTTCCTCGGCGGTCCAGCGGTTAAGACTCTGCACTTCCAAGGCAGTGGGCGCGGATTCCGCCCCTGGTCAGGGAACTAAGATCCCACATTCCCTACCACAAGGCCAAAAAAAAAAAAAAGGGTGCTTCCTGCCATCAGCATCCTCAGACCTCCCCTATCCCCCAGACTACTGCAAAAGTCCTGATTCCTGACCTCTCCCAGACGAACCAGCTTATAAAGCCTCCTCCCCCACACCTGGGGAATTTGTCTTCAGGGCTCCCATTCCCCTGTGAAAGAATTAAAAAATTAAAATAAAACGACTATGATAAAAAAAAAAAGAAATATCTGTTGAATGAATGAACAGCCTCTTCCCCCACCCCACCTCCATCTCCGTCCTTGCACCCTGACCCCTCAGTGTTCTCCACTCAGGAGCCAAAGGGATCCCATACAAGTGTGTCAGATCATCCATTCCCTGCTCTGCTCGGATGCTGCCCCTGGCTCTCATCTCATGCACAGTTAAAAGCAAAGCCCTCATCTTGGCCCACAAGACCCTGCACAACTGCACCCCACCCTTCACAGACACCACCTCCGCCCTCTTTCCCTTGCTCACTCCAGCCACTTGCCTCCTCTCTGTTCCTTAAACACTCCAGGCTTGGTCCTATCCCAGGACCTTTGCACAAGCTGTTCCCGTTGCTCTGCAAATGCTCTTTCCCAGATCTTCCCATGGCTCCCTCCTCCCCTCCTTCAGGTATTCATTTGCTCGAATGTCCCCTACTCAGTGAGGCCTGTTTAAAAATACAGCCCCCTGCCCCATGCTGATACTCTCCAACCCCTTCCCTTGCTTTACTTTTCTTGCTGGCCTTTGTTGCTGTCTGGTGCACTGTAGCAGGTCTTAAGAGTTCTCAAAGTGTGGTGCCCTGGACCTGCAGCATGAGCTTCTGGTGGGAACTTGTCTGAATGCTGATTATCAGGCCCCATTCCAGGCCTACTGAACCAGGGCCTCTGGGGGTGGGGCCCAGCAATCTGTATATCGAGCCCTCCAGGGACTCCGATGCTGCTCAAGTCCGAGCACCACTGCTTATTTATTTTGTTTATTGTCTGTTCCCCACGAGGAGAATGGAAACGCTGTGAGAGCAGGGATTTCATCTTTGTTTCCTGCTGTATCTCATGTCCCCAGGAGAGTGCCTGGGACTGAATACGTGCCCAATAAACATTTTCCGAATGCAGAAGGAAGGAAGGGACTCACAGAATTTTCACCAAAACTTCTGAGGGTGGTGCTGCTATTAACCCTCCAACACAATGACTGGAACTGAGGCCCAGAGAGGTGAAGCCACCTGCCCAAGGCGGCACAGTTAGCTCAGAGGGGCAGAGCCAGGGTTCAAACCCAAGCAGGCTGGCGCCTGAGCCCCATCGGAAACCAGTGCTCCAGACTGCGGCCTCCAGGTGTGCCAGGAGAGGTATGGGGGTGAACTGCCCTCTGCCCAGTTGGGGAGGCAGAATGAGGACAGGCTCATCAGCTTGCTCACCCCCGTACCCGGGCTCACGCACATCTGCTGAGGGATTGATTAAATAATGACAGATGGACCTATTCACTCTTGCCCCCCAGAAAACTACACACTTTTCACTCTTTGGTCTTGTCCTGCCTCTGAGCCTCTCTGAATCCCGCTGCCCTTGTCACAGGCTGGGGACCATGTGGGCTTGTCTGACTCCCTCAACAGACAGAGAACCTTTGAGACTAGGGCTGGGCTGATGCTTCTCTGGGTCCCCAGCATCACCCAGCACGGTGCCTGGAACGCAGGCCACTTCAAGTTGTGTCAGTTTAGACTCCTCTCCAGTGTCACCGACTCCACAAGTCTGCACTGAGCCCCGGCCTTCTTCTCTCGGCTCCCAAAGACCAGCACTACCTCTTTACAGCTCAGAGCGCTCTGGCTTGAGGTTTCCTGTCCTTCCCCCAGCCAAACCGAATTATCACTGGCTCCCCAGTGCCTAACAAAGGCCCTGCCACACGAGCAGCTGGCTGAAGGAATGAAGAGAGGGAATAGCATTGCAGGAGGAGGGAAGGGCATGGCAAAGGCCCTGAATGGGACAGGAACCTAAGGGGCCTGGGTGGGGAAGTGCAGGAAGTAGGGGGAGAAAAGGCAACAAGAGGTTGCTGGAGTGGGTGTGGCTATGAACCTGACACACTGACATCACCCTGCCCACTCACTCCACCTAAGCTCTGCCCTCAGGGTGGCACCCCCAAACTTGTTCCCCTTCAGCCTTCTCTCTCCAGCCTGCTGCTCAAACCGCAAACCGCAGTAATCTTGGGCTCCCCTTTCCTACCCTATCCCATCGTGCGGGCTCAAACCCCAAACACAACCTACGCCTGATGGATTCTCCCCACCTGCACTGCAGGCGGAGCCACCTACGGTCCCCTCCTGCCTCCTAACTGGCCTCCCTCCTTCCACTTTTGCTCCTGCTACAATCCTATCTTCAGTCAGCCGCCAGGGACTTTTTTTTTAAAACGCAGGGGAGGGTCACGTTGCTGGGACGTTTAAAACCTCCCCCGGCTCCCTATCGAACCTAGAATAAAAGCTAACCGCACACCGAGATTCACAAGGCCCTGCAGGATCTGGTTCTCTATCCCGTCTCCAGCCTCACCTGTTCCCTCCAGCTACAAGCACTCCAAGTTCCTTCCTACTTCGAGGCTTTTCCCCTGGACGATCCCCCTGCCCGGATCGTTCTTTACGTGGCTGACTTCTCTCTCAAATGTCACTTCCCCAGAGAGACGATTCCTGATCACTCTAGTTAAAGAAGCAGGCTACTCTGTTTTACTTCACTTGGGATAACGTATCACAGGCTTGAAAGCATTGCTTTATCGTTTATACTTATTACTTGTCTACTGTCTGTCTCCCCCTGAGACAGGGACCTTTTCTGACCTGTTCCGGTTGTAGCTCCTGCTTCTAGAACAGTGCCTGGCACAGAATACTCAATATTTAGTGAATAAAAGATGTCGCTATGCCCCCACGTGCACCATTCAGCCCCCAATGCCTCCGGAACCGGTCTCCCCAAAGGCCCTCCAGGGTGAGTCCACGGAGCCCAGCGCATTCGACCCCGCATGCTGAAGGGGTGCCCCACCCTCTTCATCTTCCCGCGCGTCCCCGTGCACGCGCCCACAACAGGCCCCTGCCCCTCTTCCGCGCGCCCCCAAGCCAAGGGGATTCCTCTCGCCGTCACGCCCCACGCGACCCCTCACAACCCTCTCTCAGACCCACGTGCCCAGCTCCTCAAGCCCCCTTCCCCGCCAGGCCGAATTTCCTGCAATTCCCCTTCTCCCGTAACTCACCCGCTTCAAACGGCGTTTCCCGCCACAGCCCACGCCGCCGTGACCCCTGACTCCGGCGCGCGCATGCCCAGAGTAGAGGCACGCCGAGCCGGGCCACGCCCCTACCGCCCGAATAGGGGAAAGCCACGCCCTGTTTCCCCCACCTCTGGGGCACAGGCCACGCCCCCTCTTTCAGACGCGGGCTGTGGTCTAGTCCCCTTGCTGACGAACCCTCGCCGAACCGCGCCCCTTCTGACGTATGCGGGTCAAGGCCACGCCCCCTCCTTGCCGAAGCGTCGCCACCCAGTGTTATCGGAGCGCGCGCAGGGGTCTTGGGCACTGGCCGTCACCACGACTCCGCCAGTTCTAAGGTGCTAGGCGCGCCTCCTCTGCTTCCCCACCTGCCTCCTGGCCGAGGCCTTGCTCGGTAGGACCACCTGGGCACTCACAGTTCATTCTTCAGCTCGCGCAGCCAGACCTTTTCCCTCTCCGTAGAGGCTGGCCGGTTCGCGCTCAGATCCTGGCCTGGTCGGTTCTCCTGTCTCACAGCCACAGTTTCCCCATCTATAAACTGGACTCAGCGCAGGGCGGGCACACCTGTAAGGCGAGAGGCACACTGCTTGGGATGGGACCGTCTCTTGTAACTACTCTCACTTCCGCTGTTCCCTCTCCCCCTTCTAAAAAAAAACGTTTTTCAGTACCCAACCCATCCCTCCAAGCAACACCCTCTTCACCCTCGACCAGGACTGTCCATCCAGCTCACCTCGGTGTCCCCTCAAGGCATGGAGCAAGAGAAGGAGACATTAGGAGAACTTCACTGCCTTTCCTTACTTTGAACTCATCTGGGCCTTTTGTGAGGCCTTGCCGGACTTCCTCTTCCAGCTCCCACATTGCCCCGTGCTGACCCCATTAAAGCCCCTCTTCCCTTACCTTCTAGCAGTCCTTGCTCAGCCCCCCATTACCAGCCCTGACTGGTAGACAACTCCAAGGAGGGACTTGATCTTTTTATTTATTTATTGTTTTATTCTTTTAATTTATTTTTGGCCGTGCTACCCAGCTTGCGAGATCTTAGTTACCCGACTAGAAATCAAACACGGACCCCGGAAATGAAAGCGCAGAGTCCTAACCACAGGACCGCCAGGGAACTCCCTAATATATATTTTAGCGGTTACTTCCCATTTACAGTTATTACAAAATACTGGCTATATTCCCCGTGTTGTACAACACATCCTTGAGCCTATCTTACACCCGATAGTTTTCACCTCCCATTCTCCCACCCCTGTTGCCCCGCCCACCAGTAACCACTAGCTTGTTCTCTTTATCTGTGAGTCTGCTTCTTTTTGTTACATTCACTACTTTGTTGTATCCACATTCACTACTTTGTTGTATCCAGATTCCACATATAAGTAACATACAGTATTTGTCTTTCTCTCATTTCACTTAGCATAATGCCCTCCAAGTCCACCCAGGTTGCGGCAAATAGCAAACTTTCATTCTTTTATGGCTGAGTAGTATCCCATTGTGTATATACACGCCACTTCTTCTTTATCCATTCATCTGACAGACACTTAGGCTGCTTCCATATCTCGGTAATTTAAATCGTACTGCCGTGAACACTAAGGTGCATGTATCTTTTCGAGGTAGTGTCTTTGTTCTTTTTGGGTATATACCCAGGACTGGGATTGCTGCATCCTGCGATGAGTACTAGTTTTAGTTTTGCTTTTGGTTGTTTGGCCGAGCCACGTGGCTTGTGGGATCTTAGTTCCCCGACCAGGGATTGAACCCGGGCCCTCAGAGTCCTAACCACTGGACCACCAGGGAATTCCCCTAGTTTTAGTTTTTTGAGAAACCTCCATACTGTTTCCCACGGTGGCTGCAAGGAGAGACTTCATCTTGTTCACTGATGTTTCCAGTGCCTAATATTGTGTTTGGCACATAGTAAAGACTCCATACCTTTTAACTTTTATTTATTTATTTATTTTTAGCTGCATTGGGTGTTCGTTGCTGTATGTGGGCTTCCTCCATTTGCAGCCAGCAGTGGCTACTCTTCATTGCAGTGCGTAGGCTTCTCATTGTGGGGGCTTCTCTTGTTGCGGAGCACGGGCTCTAGGCGCATGGACTTCAGTAGTTGTGGCACGTGGGCTTCAGTAGTTGTGGCGTGCGGGCTCTAGAGTGCAGGCTCAGTAGTTGTGGCGCACGGGCTTAATTGTTCCTCGACATGTGGGATCTTCCCGGACCAGGGTTCGAACCCGTGTCCCCTGCACTGGCAGGCGGATTCTTAACCACTGCGCCACCAGGGAAGTCCCAAAATGCTTCACACATTTTTGCTGAATGAATGACATCTGTGACCCCAGGATGGCCAGCACAGTGCCTGGCCCACAAGAGACTTCATCCAATACTTGATTGAATGAAAGCCCCTTCTCCTCATCCACTTAAACCCTCCTTGTCCTTCAGGAGCGGGCTCCAACCACCGGGAGGTGACCGTGAGGTTGTCAGGGGCCTCTCCTAGGCACCCATAGCGCCTAGTCACATCACCCTGAACCCTTCCCAGCTCAGCACCAGGTCCATGGGGGTTGGTGTCCATGAAGACCCTGGCAGCCCCTCCCCACCTCAGACTCACTCTGGCTCAGGGCAGGTTTCTATTCATACTTTATTTTCCTGTTTTTGTTTTTTTTAGTTTTTATTAAATAAAAGGAGCAGAGGGAGGGGGGCCTGTGTCTCTCGGGCTCTGCGGGAGCCACAGGCCCTCCCCTGCCTCCCAAGGTGCACTGCGTGGTAGGCTTGAGGTGTAAGCTGGGCAGGGAGGGCAGCTGGGAGTGCTGGGAGAGGTCAGGATCTGTGACCCATCTGCCCCTCCCAGGAAGACTCAGTGGGCGGGGAGAGAGGCTCCCGGACCCCGACTGGGGCTCATCCTGAGGGTTGACGGCTGGCGGGGCCAGGGCCTGAGCTCCAAGCCACAGGGCGGGACCCCAGGCCCGGCCCGGCCCCTCCCCACCGCAGTGTTCATTCACTGGAGGGTGCAGGGTGGTGGGGCAGGGTGGCCGGGCCCCTCATTCATGGACGTCCCAGATCTCGGAGAGCAAAGGCGGCAGCTTCTTGTCCTGGAGCCGCAGGGCGAAGACCTGCTCCGAGTGCACGGAGCTGAGCGTACGCAGGCTCACGAGCTTCATCAGCATGCGGGGGAAACGCAGCTGGTCCTGCGGGGGGGCGGGAGCGCGTGGGCGCGGGTCAGCCCCTCAGCCCGCCAGGAGGGCCCTCCGTGGGTCGGGCCAGGAGAGACAGCGTGGCGCCCCGTGCGTGGACTAGGCCTGGCTCCTTGTGGAGGGGACAGGGGCTTGAGGACACACTCTCGCTGAGAGGATGCTGACCAGGGCTCAGAGTGCTGTCAGAGCTGGGCTGGGACTAGGCAGCCGGCCCCTGGCCCCAGGCTGACCCCACACGGGTCTGGACTTCCTGTCCCTCCCCAAGCCGGAGGGGCTAGGCTCTGGCACCTGTGGCCTCTTGATGCGGGTGTAGGACAGCAGCGCGTCCACGTAGGGCTGCTGCAGCGCCTCGACTCGGCTCGGCTCCTGCACGTTGGGCCGGTCGGCCGAGAAGATGTTGATGGCGATGAGGAGGGCGTACTCAGCATCGTCCAGGCCCAGGCGCCTCATGGCCCGCGAGAACTCGAAGATGGGGTTGATGAATTCCACCTGCAGGCCTGCGGAGGTGGGAGGCCCGGCCCGATGAACCCCCCTGACCCTGAAACCGGCCCCCATGCCTGGCCCCTGGCGCTGCCCACCTTCAGCAGGGTGAGCGAAACAGCAGCAGGTCGAGAGCGCTGGTCACCCTGTAATCCCACTGCCTGTCAGGGTGCCCGGCACGTAGTAGGTGTGCCATACCTCTCGCCCGAATGAAGGAACGAGTAATGAGTGTGAACACTTAACTCAGAATTTTCTACCACCCCATCACCCCCTTCACTTCCTTCCTGCCTTCCCGGTTCCTCTCTCGGGAAAACGAAAGAAGTTTAATCCTAGGTCACATTATGTCACCCCCTGCTCACAGAGTGAAACCCAAACTCGTTCCCAGGCGTGACTCATTCATTCATCAAACTTGATTGAGCACCTACTGCATGCCAGGCCCCAGGGTAGAGATGTTTATAAGACAAAGCCCCCTGCTCCCGTGGAACTTACCTTTGGGGCTCGAGGGGACAGACAGTAGACGAATATGTAAGGAAATTATCCACCCTGTGAGATGATTCTGAGTTCTATGAATCAAGGTAACACAAGGAAGGGTAATCGGGGCCCACGAGAATCGTGTCAACATCTTAGACAAGATGGTCACCGTAGGGTGCACGAAGGCCTGCCTCGATGCAGGGTGTCTGACCCCAAGGAGAGGAGGGAGCAAGTTACCAGGATGTGTGAGTGTTCCAGGTAGGGCACCACCCGTCTGTTTTGCCTGGAACTAGACTTCCTGGGCCCTGAGACTTTTAGTATTAAAGCTGGGAAGGTCCCAAGCAAACTGGGATGAGTTGGTCACCCTAGTTCTGGACAGAGGGACCAGCAAGTACAAAAGCCCTGAGGCGGGAGCACATTTGGTGGGTTCCAGTAAGAGGGAGGCCAGTGTGGCTGGAGAGTGAGTGAGAGGAGAGGGTGGGAGATGAGGGCTGAGAGGGACGGGGCCACACCCTGCAGGGCCAGTGGGCCAGGTGAGGACTTTGGCTTTTCTCCCAGTGAGATGGGAGCCATGGACAATTCTGAGCACAGGAGGGACATGAGCTAACTTGGTTGTTAATTGGATTCTTCTCACGACTGTATGAACAAACACACTGGGTTGGGGTGGAGGTAGAAGCCCAGTGAGGGGCCCCTGCAATGTTCCAGGGAGAACCAGCTGAGGCCCAGACTGCGGTAATGGCAGAGGATGCCAGGGACGTGATGTGAACCAACCTCCTCTCCAGCCCCATCTCCCTGTGCTCCAAGCCTCCTTGTGGCTCCTTAAAACCGCCCAGCTCTTCCCCACCTCAGGACCTTTGCACATGCTGACCTCCCTGCCAGAAACACTCCCCCACAACCCAGTGCTCCCCTGCCAAGCTTATACTCAAAGGGTTACTGGGACTGTCCTGGGTGTTGGAAGGGCCAGATGTTAAAGGGAAGATGAGGTTAGGAGCAGATGTCCAGGAGTACAGAGAGGTGCCCCAGGGAGAGAGAATGGGACAGAAGAAGACTTACTGAGAAAGCCCAGAGGCCGAGGGAGCGAGGCCTTTGCGCGTGCACTCCCTGGTGGCTAATGCTACTTCTCACCTCCCTTTTCCTAGGTGATCTTTCTCACTCCTCTAGCCTCAGTTCAACTACGCTTCCTCCAGAAGGCCACTGACTAGGCTACATCCCCAAGGAAGTGCTCTTGGAGGACAGGGACCAGGGCTGCCCTGTACGGTTGGGGAGACTGTTCATTTCCTGATGGACTGAGATCCAGCCTCCCTCATGTGAGACCAGGCTTGAGGAGGAGAGAGTGTCTTCTCTTAATTCTTACCAAGATGCCCTATGCGACAGCAGACACCCCTCTGTTTCATCCTGCGCTATGTCCCACTGTGCAGAGCTGGTGCTCGATAAACGTGCTCTTGTCTCACTACAAGGGGGGCTCAACCCTCACCCCACTTGGGAGATAAGGAAACAGAGGCTCAGACAGGGATGAGAGGGCCCCGTGTCTCCCAGCCAGCAGGGACCCAGCAGAGGTGCCACCTGTGCCCCCACCGCCCAGCCTGCACTTGGCCTTACCTGCGCGGTGGAAGTCATCCTTGCTGTAGGTGAAGTCTTTCAGGAACGTGATGCACTCGGTCTCGTGGTTGTAGCGTCTGGCTGTCTCCAGCAGCATGATCTGAGAGGTGGGGAGAGGGATGGGCAGGGGTTTGAGGAGCTCTGTGACCCTTTAGCCACTGTCCTTCCTCTCCTGGCCTGAATGGGGGCCCTGATCTTGCCGGGATCATCCCTCACCTCCCCCCACCCCCGCCCCGCCATTCTCACGGCCACACGGACTGCGGTCAGCGTGTTGGACACTCCGAGCTCTCTCCCTCCTCCAGGTTCAGCACCCCCAGCCTCCTCCACTCAGGACACTCTCCCCAGGTGGTTAGGAGGCATGGGGCAGAGCTCTTTGTTTTGTTTACTACCACGTACCCAGCATTTGGAATAGGGCGCGGCATACACTAGGCACTCAATGCTTATTCATTACCATTGCTTGATTCAAATGTCAACTCCCTAAATAAGCCTTTTCAGCACATTCCCTAAAGTGTGTCCCTCCAGCCCAATCCTCAATTATTCTCAGCCTCAGACATGTTTCCGTTCTCTCCTTGCCTCGTGGGAGGCTCTGATGACTTGTTTAGTATTTTGATCTTCTCCTGTAGAATGCCATCCCCACCAAGGCAAGGACCAGAGTCTGGCTTGTCACTATGCTCCCAGCATCTGTCCTGGGGCTTATCTCTTGGGTTCCTTGAGGGCAGGATGGAGGGGCCTCCCTGAGGCTGGGCGGGCTGGCCATTACCTCAATGGTAGATGCCTTCAGGAGGGCGATCTGGTCCTCGCGACCCAGCTGCAGGAAGCCAGGCACCTGCTTGGCGAAGTCCACGATCTCCTGGACTGAGATGATGGCCAGCTCCGTGAAGTGGGCGAAACGCTGCTGGCGAGCATCACGGGACTGCGGGTCTGCGCCCAAGGGCCAGGGCTGGGGACGTGGGGGGCCAGGTTACTCTCAGGATTTCTCCCATAAGCCCAAGGCTATGGGGGCCCCTTGAGGCAAAGCCTACACCCTAGGAGGCCCCCGTCTCAAAGCCCCTGCCCTCTGGAGCCTCATTCTCTCCCCATGCCCCAGACTGCGGCCCTCTGAGCTTGACCCTCCTGGGCCCATCGCCCCTCAAGGCTGTGGAAGGGGCCGTACCGTGACTTTAGGCTGGTCAGAGAAGGAGCGTTTATTGCACTGCAGCTGGGCCGCCACCAATTGCTGGATCATTAGTTCCTGAGCGGCTGTTAACTGGACACCCTCGCCTTCCCCGGAGCCCTGGCCACCCCCGTCAGACCCTCCAGGAGAGGCCCCAGGCCCAGAGGCTGAGCTGCTGCCGACTCCCAGCCCTGTGGGTGACGACTGCTGCTGCTGCTTCCGGATCTTCTTCTTCCGGATCTGTTCTTTGGAGAGGACACCTGCTGGGGAGACACAGGCCTCAGTAGAGGTCCCAGGCCTGGGCAGGGGCCAGGCTGGCACTGCTCCCTCCCCGGCACTCACACTGCTCCCGCATCCCAGCCTCCTTGCATTTTCGCAGCCGGCATTGCTGGCACTTGCGCCGCATGAAGGCATCCATCTGGCAGGTTCCACCGCCCCGGCAGGCATAGCGCCCGGCCCCACCTCGGATCACACTTCGCCTGAAGAAGCCCTTGCAGCCTTCGCAGCTGAGCACATTGTAGTGGAAGCCAGAGGCCGTGTCCCCGCACACCTGGCACAGCTCGTCGCCCAGCATCTTTGGAGCCGGACCCTTCTTTCGCTTGCGCTCCGGCTCCTCTGCTGTGTCTAGGATGACTGGCGTTGGTGGACAAGCCATAAGAGACAGAGCCACAGAGAAAAACGGCAGCCAGAGGGACAGGTCCACGAGAGATCGGAGGCAAAGAGTCAGAGTGTGGAGAGTGATCCAGGGAGATGGCAATTCACAGGGAAAGATGTGTATGTCAGTGAATCCCAAAGAAGGGGTCAAAATAAGAGATGTCAAGGACTAACAGAAGAAAAAAATCAACAAGAAACTGGGGTTGCCCATCCCCATTTCTGATCTTTCTCCCTTTCTAGATCCCTCCCTAAGACTCCATACCAACTCCCAGCCCATGTCCCTGGACCCCGTCTCACCCACGACGGAAGCTGAGTTGGCCCCATCAGTGCCTGGGACATCAGGATCCGCCCCTGGGCACGGCTCAGGGCCATCCTCCTTTCCATCAGGTGAAGAAGAGGGGGTGCTAGGGCCATTTCCTGGGAGAGGGAGGCACAGTGAGTTTCTCCTGACAATAATCTGCTGGCGGGGGGATGGCTGGGTTGGGAAAGGGGTCACTCACCAGGCAAGGGGGTGTCCAGGGAACTCGTGGCGGGGGTGGACATGGTGGGGTCACGGAGCAGCCTGCAGAATACAAGGGGACTGAGAGCCTTGCGGGGCCAGGGAGGGTCAGGTTAGGCCAGCCACAGGTTTTCATGGGGCTACCTCTCTTTCCTCCATCTCTTGGACTCTTCCCCTACTGCATACACACCTCACCCCCAGTCCCTGCCAGTCTACATACCCTCCCATCCAGTTCCAATAGGGCCTGACCCCTTCTGCTCCAGGACAGCCTTCAGGTGGGTCTCAAGCCCCTCCCTCCTCTAGATTCTGACCCTCCTTTAGGCTCCCTCCACTCTAGATCCCGCCCACCGGCTTTTTCCAGATACTGTCCCTTCTGCTTCAAGTGCTCGGCCCTCACTTCCTCACCCCACTTCTGCCGAGGAAGCACCCCTACCTCTCATTCTGACCCCATCTCCTCCTATTATGCTCCGCCCACATATCGTTTCCTTCTAAGTCCTTCCCCATCCCTTCCAGGTCCCGCCCCACCTCCTCCCATCATACTCCGCCCCCACACCTCTCTCCAGGTCCCGCCCCTCTCCGAACACCAGTGGGGGGCGGGGCTCATGGCTGCGCGCGAGGGTCTCGTGGGCGGCCTCTCGTGGGGTCCCCTACTCCCGTTGCCCTGGAAACAGCCGGGGGTTGCGCGAGCTACGGAGGGGAGACGGTGGAAGGAGAGAAGGGGGCTGAGCCAAGCAGCGCGGGGAACATCGGGAAGCCCCAGGCCCAGGGGTCCTCCCGCGTCTCCCCACACTCGAGTGCCCCTGCTTGCGTACCCTGGGTCTGCTTCTCTTCCTCCTCCTCTGTATACGCCGGCACGGCGACGCGATTCGGATCCCCTCAAAACTAACTTCGCCACTTCTTCCGGCAACCCCACCGTGCGTCACTTCCGGGAGTGGGCGGGGAGTCAGGGTGACGGAATTCCGGTCCCTCTAGGGCTTGCCTAATCAGCTGCCCCGCACGGAAGTCGTGTACCCACCGGAAGCTTACCTTTCCGGATAGTTCCACTGGGGGCTGGCAGAAGAGTTCCGGACCCATTCAATCAAGCGTTGGGCAAGATGGCGGCATGGCAAGACCCTAAGCTTCCTGCCCCGCCCTGCGTGGCTTTAAACTCTGCCCTGTGCTTCTCTGGGCTTGCATGCCAAAGATTTACTCTGCATCATCTCCACGACTACAGATCCTTTTCGCACACGACTGATTAAAAGCATGTTTGTCCCTTCTGGGTTGTTATAAGTTTTCTGCCGCTTATTGGTTTTAAATAAGTTAAATTACAAACCTAGACCTAGAAAAAACCTGGAAAAATATATTTTAAAAATAATTTGGTGACAGGAATAATTCTTTTAAAAAGTAACCTTCGTCTACGAAGAAGATAAAAATAATAGCTTTTAAAGAAAACTCGGGAATTCCCTGGAGGTCCAGTAGTTAGGACTGGGCGCTTTCACTGCCGTGGCCCGCGTTCAATCCCTGGTAGGGGAACTAAGATCCCGCAAGCCCCACAGCAGGGCAAAAACAAACAAAAAAACTCAGAATACTTGAACAGGTAGAAGATGGAAATTGTTCCAAAGTCTTTCCACCGTGATAATCAGATCTATGTTGAGCATATATGTATTGTTTTTTAATGGGGATATATGCTCCATACTCTTTTGTAGATTGTTTTGTCCATTCCAGCGTGGCCTTCAAGCTGTGTAAATTTCCATCCAAGGATGTTTACCAATAAAACGAGTGGCTAACATGGGCACGGGGGATGACTGAATGGGTGTCTCTGCCACTTCCTCAATGTGTAATGTTGAGCCAAGCTATTTACTATCCCTGCACCTCAGTTTCCTCAACTGTAAATGGGGACCAACAAGAGTTTGTTGTTGCGTTGTCATTATGATTAAATGAGGTAAAAACCGTGAACCTGGCCAGGCTCAAATAAGGAGCCCAGTATGTGTGAGGTATGTTTATTCTGGTGAAAATTATTTTTAACTTTTCACTGTTAGAAAAGTGCAAACGGCTGAAATAGACTGAAGATGGACAACAGTTTTGGGGCAAGTCACATCGCTCTCAGTCTCAGTTTGTAACCAAGCAGGACCCTAACGAGCCTTCCCATGACAGACCCCTCCACTATATCCTCTGCTGTAGATTCTCTCTGAAGTGAAACAGGAGGGAAGGGGGCAGGGCATAACCTTTAAAAGAATGACATAGCCCGAGGACACGACATAAACCTGATTAGAACCAAATAGGTCCAAGATGGCGGACAAGTTGACTTCCACTAGAACTTGAGCCTCAGTATACGCTCATTGTAACACATCAGCAAGCTAAATGACACACCCACAGGCGCCATGACAGTTCCAAGTCCAACCATAAAGGTCAGAAAGTGGGCAATGGCTTAATCACTGGAAATCCCCAACCCTTCCCCAAAATAGCTGGAATACTTCTCCCACTCATTAGCCTATGAAATTACCCACCCCTATAAAAACTGACAACCCCATATCCTCGTGCCACTCTCGCCTTCTAAGATGGCCCACACTCTATGGAGTGTGTTTCTCTCTAAATAAATCCACTTCTTACTATCACTTTGTCTCTCACTGAATTCTTTAATGAGACATCAAGAACCTGAGCTTCATTAAGTCCTGAGACCAGGTGTGTGACCTCCATTAAAAGATCTTGGGTTCGGGCTTCCCTGGTGGCGCAGTGGTTGAGAGTCCGCCTGCCGACGCAGGGGACACGGGTTCAGGCCTGTGGGTTCAAGTCCCAACTTGAGTTACACAGTTTCATAAGTATAATAATATCTCATGATACTATACACAGATAATAGTATCTCATGCATATTTCCTGAGTTTTTCAGATGCTAAGAACCACCACCAAATGTAAGAAATTAACTGCTTGATGATCATAGCCCCCAGATCTACTGGCACCTAAGGACTGATAGTGTTAACTGCCCTGTTACCTCAACATCAACCAAGCAGAGAACTATGCAGGAGCTGATCACATACCCTGGGTTGCCCCTCCCTCAACTTGCCTTTAAAAATGAGGGTGGGTAGGACTTCCCTGGTGGTGCAATGGTTAAGAATCCGCCTGCCAATGCAGGGGACACGAGTTCGAGCCCTGGTCCGGGAAGATCTCACATGCCCCGGAGCAACTAAGCCTGTGCGCCACAACTACTGAGCCTGTGCTCCAGAGCCTGCGAGCCACAACTACTGAAGCCCACGTGCCACAACTACTGAAGCCCGTGCACCTAGAGCCTAGAGCTCATGCTCCACAACAAGAGAAGCCACCGCAATGAAAAGCCCGCCCCCCGCAACGAAGAGTAGCCCCCACTCGCCGCAACTAGACAAAGCCTGCATGCAGCAACGAAGACCCAACGCAGCCAAAAGTAAATAAATTTATTTTTTAAAAAAATGAGGGGGGAGGGATAGATTGGGAGTTTGGGATTGACATGTACACACTACTATTTAAAATAGATAACCAGCAAGGACCTACTGTATAGCACAGGGAACTCTGCTCAATATTCTGTAATCACCTAAATGGGAAAAGAATTTGAAAAAGAATAGATACACGTATGTGTATAACTGAATCACTTTGCTGTATACCTGAAAATAACACAACGTTGTTAATCAACTACACTCCAATATAAGATTTAAAAATTTTTTAAATACTCTGCTGAGGGGCTTCCCTGGTGGCGCCGTGGTTGAGAGTCCGCCTGCCGATGCAGGGGACGCGGCTTCGTGATGCCTTTAGAAATACTCTGCTGAAACCCTTTGGGGAGTTCAGGGTTGGAAGATGAGCCGCCTGTGCTTGCATCGCTCTGCAATAAACCTTTCTCTGCTCCAAACTCCCATGTTTTGGTTGGTTTGGTTTTGGTGAGTTCGGGGGTAACAGCTGATCTGTAACAAAATGATATTTACATCAACAAAGGTGGATGACAGAAAAAATATGGCAGCCAAATCTTACTTCAAAATATAGAAGTACTGTGAATTTGAAAGCTACAGTGCAGTCTGACGCAGGAATGCTATAGCATCAACTCAGATGTCTCTGGCAGTGTTGTAGTGGGTGACGCGATTTTTCCAAAATTATGACCAAGTCTTTTTTTGTATTTTTTTTTTTTTTTTTTTTTTTTTTTCATTTTGGCAGCACGGCTTGCAGGATCTCAGTTCCCCAACCAGGGATTGAACCCTGGGTCACAGCAGTGAAAGCGCTGAATCTTAACCACTAGGCCACCAGGGAAATCCCCTGACCAACTCCTAATAAACTTATCAATAAGACAAGGTAGGAATACTTTTGGCTTGTTCTAAAACAGGCAAAGAAGGCCAGAATGGCTGGAGCTGTGTGGGGTGGGATGAAGATACAAGATAAGATCATAGAGGGAACACAGATCCAATCATGAGGACCTGTGGGCTAAATGTGTTCAACACTGGCTGAGAATTCACAAAAAACAGTCCCTTGTCCAGGGTGACACAAGTGGACTACATTTCCCACCTGCCCTTGCAGCTAGGTGTGATCACGTGACTCAGTTCTGGCCAGTGGAACTCCAGCAAAAGTAATAAGGGCAGGGCTTCCCTGGTGGCGCAGTGGTTGAGAGTCCGCCTGCCGATGCAGGGGACACGGGTTCGTGCCCCGGTCCGGGAAGAGCCCACATGCCGCAGAGCGGCTGGGCCCGTGAGCCATGGCCGCTGAGCCTGTGCGTCCGGAGCCTGTGCTCCGCAACGGGAGAAGCCACAACAGTGAGAGGCCCGCGTACGGAAAAAAAAAAAAAAAAGTAATAAGGGCAGTGAGCAAAAGCCAGGCCTGGAGGCTGACCCCAAGGTGTCTGGAGCTTCAACCCATGCCCGCCCCCCGCCCCCCAGAAAAGTCTAGTAGGGACTTTCCTGGCGGTCCAGTGGTTAAGACTCCAGCGCGTCCACTGCAGGGGGCGTAGGTCCCATCCCTGGTCGGAGAACTAAAATCCCGCACGCCACGCGGCGCGGCCAAAAAAATTAAAATTAAAATTAAAAAAAGAAAAGACTTTTAACCAATATTCTTATTTTTTGTAATGAGCCTAACTTGCTGGTTAGATTAAAATGCTATTTTCTTTTAACTTAAAAATATATATTTATTTATTTACTTATTTTGGCTGTGCAGGGTCTTTGAGGCAGCACGGAGGGATAGTTGCAGCATGTGGGATCTATTTCCCGACCAGGGATCGAACCCGGGCTCCCTGAATTGGGAGTGAGGAGTCTTACCCATTGGACCACCAGGAAGTCCCCTAAATGCTATTTTCTAATGCTGCATAAATGCAGTATGTACACAATTGAGCCCAAATAAAACTACCGTTTACGTTTTCATCAAATGGTGAACAAGCTCATGAAGAGAGCTGAAATGTAATTTATGATTATGTAAATTAAGGGACCTTCAGGACACTAATACGTAGATAAAGGAGACTTTCATTATTGTGAACCAATATGTCATTAACCTTGAAAATTATATACAATTGTCACAAACAGTCCTTAAAAAGTAAAAACAAAACAAAACAAAAAAAGGACAATCTCCAAAAAGAAAAAAAGAAAGAAAGAAAAGAAGAATCTAGTAACTCTTTATCCAGTCGAATCTTGAGGCTTGATTGTTCTGAGTTTGGAGAAAGGTGTCAGGCCTGAGACTTACCTCGAGGGCTCCTGGTCTGGTGTTGGAGGTCGACCCGGTTACAAACCACTATTTGACAGAATAGGGGTGATCCAGGTCTCATTTGCTGAGTGTGTTCGGAAGACATCTCCCAGCTACCTTAGGCAGGGGGCAGTCAGAGAGGACTAACTTACCTGACTTCTTTGTGTCGCCATTTCAGGCAATGGGAAACACAGGGACAAAAGCAGGGAGGCTTGAAAGAGACCCATGTGTTCCAGGATTTCAGCTCAAGAAACCAGGGAGGGAGGTAAAGTTTAAAAATTATATTTTTTTCAAAAAACATTGCTGCCTTGGGGAAGGTGCTTAATAAATACTTGTTGGATCTCAGTAAATTAAGTTGAATTAAGAGACTGGTTCATAATTACAAGAAAGTTGATGAAATATTATTGTCAATGTAAAAACGATGCATGTAGAGTCAACCATTTTTGTAGCGTGTATACTAATTTTTAAAAACATTTTCGGGAAATTTATGTGGAAAAACAAATGAAACTGTATTATCAGAATTCGTGTAAAATAGACTGATCAGAAAATAGTTTTCCCCTTACTGAACAGAGAATAATCACAAGGCTTTACATTTCTACCTGTTACGAGTATAATTCCTAGAGTTTGACTAAATCATAAACTAGAACTCTTTAAAGAAAAAAAAAAAAGAAAAAGAAAAGACACTGATGAGGGGGCGGGTTGGGGAAAGAGCAGATCTTGTCTGAGAAAATAGGCCCATACAACCACCATGTGAGCATTTACGGATTTGCAGGCAGGACCTTTCAGAAACCACTTAATCTTAGAGAGTAAGAATTGGGACCAGGGACTTCCCTGGTGGTCCAGTGGGTAAGACTCCTTGCTTCCACTGCAGGGGGCACGGGTTCGATCCCTGGTCGGGGAACTGAGATCCAGCATGCCGCACAGCACGGCCAAAAAAAAAAAATTGGGGGAGGAAGATGCAAAAATGAGTGTGATATTTGCTTCAAAACTGAATTCCGGGCTTCACTGGTGGCGCAGTGGTTGAGAATCCGCCTGCCAATGCAGGGGTTCACGGGTTCAAGCCCTGGTCTGGGACAACTACTGAAGCCCGCGCGCATAGAGCCTGCGCTCCGCAACAAGAGAAGCCACCGCAATGAGAAGCCCGCGCACCGCAACAAAGAGTAGCCCCCGGTAGCTGCAACTAGAGAAAGCCCGCGCGAAGCAACGAAGACTCAACGCAGCCAAAAATAAATAAATTTTAAAAGAAAAGAAAAAGACAGTATTCCAACCGCTGAGACAGAGGAGGGGGAGATGTGGGGAGAATTATTGTAGAGAAACTGGCCCTCCATCTGCTGTGTCAGGGAAATTCCTCAGCGCAACGAGTGCTCAAAGTGGGTTGTTAAAAATATTTATTGACCCTTTGCAAGATGCCAGGCGCTGTCCTAGGTGCTGAGGACAGAGTGGCAAGTGAAACAGACCAAGATCCCTGACGTTGTGGAGATCAGATTCTAATGGGGAAACAAATGTTAAAGATAATAAGTAAATCACCAGTATAGAAAGTATCACTGGGACTTCCCTGGTGGCGCAGTGGTTGAGAGTCCGCCTGCCAATGCAGGGGACACGGGTTTGAGCCCTGGTCCCAGAAGACCCCACATGCCGTGGAGCAACTAAGCCCGTGCGCCACAACTACTGAGCCTGCACTCTAGAGCCCGCGAGCCACAACTACTGAGCCTGCGGGCCACAACTACTGAAGACCGCAGGCCCAGAGCCCGAGCTCCTCAACAAGAGAAGCCACCGCAACGAGAAGCCCGCGCACCACAACGAAAAGTAGCCCCTGCTCGCAGCAACTAGAGAAAGCCTGCGCGCAGCAATGAAGACCAAACGCAGCCAAAAATTAATTAATTAATTAATTAAAAAGTATCACTGGGCTTCCCTGGTGGCACAGTGGTTGAGAGTCCGCCTGCCGATGCAGGCGACACGGG
>NW_020175468.1:1673833-1684578 GCF_003031525.2 Neophocaena asiaeorientalis asiaeorientalis
AAAAAAAAAAAAAAAAAAAAAAGTAACACTGATTCTAATAAGCACGTGGTTTACTACTGATGACATTAATTATGTCGTGTTAATTTCAGTTAATGAAATGTTAGAAGATGTCAAGTGCTATGGGGAAAAAATAGATCAAGGTAAAGGAGATTGGAAATTCCGGGGGAGGATGGTTGACATATTCAATAGGGTAAACAGGGTAGACTTCACTAAGAAGGTGACATTTAAGCAAAGATATGAAGGAGGAGAGGGAGTGAGTAAGGTTTTCTGGAGGGGAAACACTTGGACAGAACAGCCTGTGCAAAGGCCCTGAGGCAGGAGTATGTCTGGGATGTTTGAGGCACAGCCAAGAGTGAAGGAGGGGGAGTGAGAAGAGATGACGTCAGGGAGGGGACGCGGCCTAATCATATAGGACCTTTCAATTCTGTAATGCCTTTGGTACCTCTGATCCTTTGATCCTACCCTTTTTTTCCTGTTTCCCTTATCTCTCATGTCCTCCCTTCCTTAGGCTGCATAGATTCTGTGGTCAACCACCATAATCGTGCCCTTGCACAAACAACATTAATGCCCTTACTCTTTCTCCCTCAGTCATACTTGCCTGGCAAAACCCCAACTCTGGTTAAAATGAACTCACTGCCTCTGTGTGCCTGCTCTCACCCAGCTGAGCTTGTGAATGGACACACTTCAGATGTGTGACTGCAAACACTCAGAACCAAACTGCAAGGCTGCCACAGTTCTCTTCTCCAGTCCCTAAGAAATCATTTTCTCATCTTCTTTCTCTAAACCTCTAGAAGCCCTCGCCCTTTTCGTTCTCACTTCTTCTTTTGCTGAAAAAAATAGAAGCAATCAGAAAGAAACTTCCCCATGCTTGCCTTAGGGACACTACTAGCTCACCTTCAGAGGTACACTGCTGTCCCTCCCATGACCATGTTTGGACAATCTGTAAGAGGCCAACCCCTCCACATAGGCACTGAATCCCTTCTCCTCTCCCTATTCAAAACTTTCCCTCTTGCAGTGTTTCCTTCTCTCTCTTGCATCATTACTTGTACAACGTTTAAGCCTTTGTTCCTTTAGGATTCCTCTTCACTGGATGCCCACACTGCCCCGCGGTGCAGCTGAGGATGTTTCCTGAAACTTGCGGGTCCTAGGCCCTCCCTCTTTGCAACTTCGCCCTGAAGCTCACTTTCCTCCAGCATCTACCTAAGGGACTTTCCTGCTACAACATCCTAAAGGAAACCCAAGTTCAAGAGGTGGGGCCCCAACCATTTTGAAAGCGGATCTTCTGGCCTTACTGAAGCCTTCAGATGATGGCAGCCTCAGCTGACATCTGTCTGCAACCCTATGAGCCAGAACTGCATGGTCAAGCTACTTTCAAATTTTTAACGCAGAAAGCCCCCCAAAATAATAATAAATGAATATTTCTGCCTTAAATCACTCAGTTTGGGGGTGATTTTTACACAGCCTTAACTAACTAGTACACCCTCCCAAGTTTGCTTTTCTCTAGGTCTACCCAGTCCTTGTAAATGGAAATAACATTAACACAGTTGTAATAATGTAAATGAATTGCTTTTCTGGCAGATTCTTGGGCTCTGTCTCAGGCCTCTGGAATCAGAATCTCTGAGGGTGGTACCCAGAAATCTAGGGCACTTTTAAACTGGGTTTTTGGGTGCTCCTAAATATTTGAGAAACTTAATTATGGAAAAGGGGGCAGACAGAGAGACACTGCAAATTATTTTTATGCTTTTTCAATGGTGGTAGGGCTATGGACTTTTTGTGTGTTTCAGTATTTTCCAAATAAAACAATAGGAATCAGGGGTCCTGACACTTTGTCAGTCCCACTTAATATGGGGCAGAAGACGTCTAGTCTGACCCTCTCTTCCTTCCCCCAGACCTTTCACAAACGCCCCGCCCATACATTTGCTTGCCCCAGAAAACTCTTGTGGTTAATGAGAAAAAATGAAGTGAAAGTTATAAGTAAAGAATGGGTGAGGGAGGGACGCAGGAGACTCCACCACCACCGAAGTCGGGAGTGAGGCACGCCAATACTTCCGGCGACCCTACCAGAATATTTGGTACATTCCTCCCAAAATACCACCCATCACTCCCACATCACCCACCAAGAAACTCCGTGTCTTAGTCACCCCTCAAACCTGGAAGTAGGCAGTGAACAGGGCGCAGTCTCGGGGAAAGAAAACGGAGCCGCAGGACGCCTGGGTCCACACGGGTCCCCAGAGATGTCTCCGCCACCGCTGCCGCTGCTGCTACCGTTGCTGACCATGGAGCCCACTGGGGCCACGTTGATCTGGTAATGGGGACCCCCACAACCCCAAAACCTGGGACGGACTCCCTCCCTCTTACCCTTCAAGTCTGGGGCTCCCCAGTTCAGCGACCCCCAAACCTGACACCCCAGAAACCATGATTCCTATCTTTTGGGTTCCCAGATCTCCAAATTGGGCTCTCACCCCTGAGGGGTCCACCCTGATATCTCGTAAGACCCAAGCCCTTTGAGTCTAAGGTCCTGCACCCTGAGACCCTTGCTTGGGGACCGTCCCAATCTTCTTAGTACACATTTTTGGGAGAACTCTGCTGATCCCACCCTGAGCTTTGATGATGTGATACTGAGACCTCCAGACCTGTGACACCCGTCTTCCAACAGATCTTGGAGCCCCAGATCTGTGACATTTAAAGTGAGACTCCCCCAGATTCGCATCTTCCAAATTGTTGAGGTCTCAAGAAGTCCAGTTTTGGGGACTCCTATGACCTCCCCCCCCACCTCTGGTGCCTCCCCCAATCTCTCCCTTCCTCTCTTCTCTCCACTCCCTGGAACTCTTGATGGGGGGAGGGGGGTCTACTTTTCCAGGAAACACTTTTTCCCCACTTCACATTCTTAAGCCTCTCAAAGACTAAGTCATGGGTGGTGGCCGCAAAGATACGGGCGGCAGGGCCCCAAGGAGAAACTACAGGCAGATACAAACAGATTACTGCTTGTGATGTTTGCTAACCTACTTTTTTTTTTTTTTTTTCTTTTTTGCGGTAGGGCCTCCCACTGTTGCGGCCACTCCCGTTGCGGAGCACAGGCTCCGGACGCACAGGCTCAGCGGCCATGGCTCACGGGCCCAGCCGCTCCACGGCATGTGGGATCTTCCCGGACCGGGGCACGAACCCGTGTCCCCTGCATCGGCAGGCGGACTCCCAACCACTGCGCCACCAGGGAAGCCCGCTAACCTACTTTTTGAACTTAAGAGCTCATAGCCACTTCCCAAATCAACGCAAAGAGCAATGATTCTCTGAGTTGACTCAGGACCACCAACATCGGCTTGAGCAGGCCCCAGGAGCTTGTTAGAAATGCAGATCCTCAGGCTCCATCCTAGACCTACTCAATCAGAAACGAGCAGTTCTAGAGACTTCCCAGGTGGTCCAGTGATGAAGACTCTGTGCTCCCAATGCAGGGGGCATGGGTTTGACCCCTGGTCGGGTAACTGAGATCCCGCATGATGCATGGTGTGGCCAAAAAGGAAAAGGAAAGAAAAAGAAAAAATGAAATTTAGCAGTTCTAAATTTTAACTAGCCCTCTAGGTCAGGGATTGGCAAAACACTCAGCTCAGGAGCCAAATCCAGCCTACCACCTGTTTTTGCAAATAAAGTTTAATGGAATTCAGCCATGTTCACTTGTTTACCTGTTGCCTATGGCTGTTTTTGTGCTATATTGACAGAATGAGTGGTTGCAACAGAGATGGAAGGCCTGCAAAACCTTTACAAAAAACCTTTTCCTATCACCCCTGCTCTAGGTGATTCTGCTTCAAAACCACTGGCATAGAGAGCTACTTTCCCCTTTTTAGTGGCTGAATGGATATCATTCTAGGCTTTTTTTTTTTTTTTTTTTTTGCGGTACGCGGGCCTCTCACTGTTGTGGCCTCTCCCGTCGCGGAGCACAGGCTCCGGGCCCGCACGCTCAGCGGCCATGGCTCACGGGCCCAGCCGCTCCGCGGCATATGGGATCTTCCCGGACCGGGGCACGAACCCGTGTCGCCTGCATCGGCAGGTGGACTCTCAACCACTGCGCCACCAGGGAAGGCCGTTTTGGGCATTTTTAAAAGTTTACTTTATTGAAGTATAGTTGATTTACAATGTTGTGTTAACTTCTGCTGTACAGCAAAGTGATTCAGTTATATATGCTATATATATATATATTCGTTTCCATTATGGCTTATCACAGGATATTGAATATAGTTCCCTGTGCTGTGCAGTAGGGCCTTGTTGTTTATCCATTCTATTGATATATACATAATAGTCTGCATCTGCTAATCCCAGACTCCCCATCCATCCCTCCGCCACCACGGCCCCCGACCCTGGCATATGTTAGGGTCTTTGGAAGACTTTGTGTATGTCCATTCTGGAATGGCTTACTTTACATAATTTGGAAGGTCTTTTATTGAAACGTTTTGGGGAAAGTCTGTTTGGAAAGGTGCACTCTTGTAGAATCTTTGGGGAAATTTGTCATCGTGGTTTGGTAGGTGTTTGGTAGGGTTTCTGGTAATGACTATTACCATAGGGCCATGGAGATGCTTACATTGTCATTATATCCTATTTGGGGAAGTCTGTTATAGAGGATCTCCAGAAAGGGTAGCTCCTTAGCTGTTGGTATCTCCTTTCCCCACAGGATCCCACTTTGCGGAGTCTACACTGGATTCAGGGCCCTGAACCCACTGAGGGGATGGGATAAGCCAGCAGAGCCCCCCAGATTGGGGGCTCCATCCCCTGGGGACAATGACTTCTTTGTGCCTCTCTCCAACTACATGAACATGAGTCACAGCCCCACACAGCCCCCCGCCGTCCCCAACCTTCCTGCCCTTGAAGTCAAGCTCTTCATCCAGGACCTCTCCTGTTTTGCCATCAGGTCCAGTATTACGGGGAAACTGGGCTGGGAACGCCACCCCAAAACTTCTCTGTCATCTTTGACACTGGTTCCTCCAATCTCTGGGTCCCGTCCGTGAGATGCCACTTCTTCAGTCTGCCCTGCTGTGAGCTGTCATGGGGGAAAATAAGGCTGAATGGGGGTAAAGGGAGAAGGGGGGCTGGGCCCGGTCTTCCCAAGGGTTTTTGAGGACCTGTTCTCTTCCAACACACCCTCACAGGTGAGTTGGCCGGAAAGGCAGGAGGCACACTGGGGAGACCTCTTTCCACCAGTGACAGCTCCCTCACCTTCTGACCTAGGGCTCCACCACCGCTTCAACCCCAAAGCCTCCAGCTCCTTCCGGCCCAATGGGACCAAGTTTGCCATTCAATACTGAACTGGCCGCCTAGAAGGCATCTTGAGTGAGGACAAGCTGACTGTGCGTGACCTTGGCCCCGGGAAGGCTTGAGCCTGGGAGAAGCCCGCCTCTAAGATTATCTGGTTTAGGGAGGGGCTTGAAGAGGCGGGGCCTCCAGGGTAAACGGATGGGGCTTTTGAATTGCGAGGCAGGGCTTCCTGGGGAAGAGGGCGGGGCTTCCCAGACAGGGGTGGGCCTTCTCAAGTTACAAGGCAAAGCTTCCTAGGCAGTTGGAGTCGTTTACAGATGTCCCCAGACCTGGGATTCATGCCTTGGTTTGGGAGACTTCAGAGACATGTAGGTAATGTCCTCCCGGAAGTAACTTACTCCATTTGAATCTACCCCAGATTGGGGGAATCACAGGTGCATCGGTGAATTTTGGGGAGGCTCTGTGGGAGCCCAGCCTGGTCTTCACATTTGCCCACTTCGATGGGATATTGGGCCTTGGTTTTCCCGCTCTGGCTGTGGAAGGAGTTCGGCCCCCGCTGGATAGACTGGTGGACCAGGGGCTTCTGGATAAGCCTGTCTTCTCCTTCTACCTCAACAGGGAATGGCGGAGGGCCCACCTTCCTCTGAGTCCTAGCCCCAAGAAGGAAGTTCTGCCCTCCTTCAGGAAGTCACCGCCCCAATATAAGAAACACATGAACCCTATTCATAAGTTCCACTCACTAAGCAACACCTTAAGACCTACTAAAGAAACTCACCATCACTTAAAACGTTCCATGTTTCAAACTCAAACCAGGAAATTCCATGCCCTACCCCATCAAATACTGAATTTAAGAACCCCATCTTCACCATAAAGAAATCCCAATTCCATTGGAGAACACATGTCAGAAGTCAGGAACTGCCCATTTTAATCTAAGAAGTTACATTTACCTTTTAGGAAGCTTAAAACTTATGTTTAGAAAGCCCAATCTGTTATCCAGGCAGTCTCCAGGCAGGAAATTCTGTGTCCCTTCAGTTATCCGGACGTCCAACCCAGGAAGTCCCAAAACTGAGGAAGTCTAATTCCCCGGAAGTTCTAGACATGCAGTTCAGAAAGTCTCATCACCCACTCGGGGAGACTGATTCCTCACAATCACACCTACCAAGGCCAGTTCAGAAACCTCAATGCTCCACTCCCCCCAAAAGTTCTACCTTCTACGGTCAAATCAAGAAGTCCTATGCCCACTTCAGGAAGCTCCCAAGACCCTAAAATCCTAACCTCCACCAAGAAAAGCCCCATTTCTCTTCACTTCTTGCCTTGCTTCCAGTCCCAACATCAAGGCCCTGCCTGCACCCCACTATCCCACCTAGAACCCAGACACCACCCCATTGGCAGAAGTCCCTCCCTTGGCCACTCCTGGGGCTGGCAGGAGAAATGCCCACGACACCTACAGCTGTCTGCCTCTGCAGGGACCCTGAGGCAGCTGATGGTGGAGAGCTGGTCCTGGGTGGCTCAGACCCAGCACACTACATCCCACCCCTCACCTTTGTGTTAGTCACGATCCCTGCCTACTGGCAGATCCACATGGAGCGGTGAGGAACCTGGCCTCCTAGGTCTGGGAGGAGTGGGCTAGAGCCTAAAATCCAGTGTCCTGGGGTGAAGGGAGCCGAGGACCCAGACTCCTAGGTCTGATGGAGGAGGGATTGTGGGCCGGGACTCCTGGCTCTGCAGGAGGAGGGGGCTGGGGGTCTGGCCTCCTAGGAGGCTGGCTCTAATGACTGCCTCCTTCTGCCTCACAGTGTGGAGGTTGGCACAGGGCTGACTCTTTGTGCCCGGGGCTGTGCTGCCATTCTGGACACAGGCACGCCTCTCATCACGGGACCCACCGAGGAGATCCGGGCCCTGCAGGCAGCCACTGGGGGAGTCCCCCTGCTAATGGGGGAGATGAGGACCTGGTGTCTGGTGGGTGTGGGCTGGGGAGGCTAATAGGGATTTAATGGTGGACATTGGGCAGGATGCTCTGGCCTGCGGGTGGGAATCGCATGGCTAAGAGGTATGCACGGGCTGAAAACACTGGACCTTGTGAGTGACAGGCCAGGGGTTAGTGAGGGGAAGCAAGGACACCTCCCGAGTGTCTACTCTAAGTGACTCCGGGGACAGGACAGGATGAGAGTGAGTAAACTTATAATTAGTATAAGACTAATTACATACACCTATAGGCCCAGTATGGCCCGTGGGCCACCAGTTTTTGATTTTCAATTAGAGGAAAAGAGGTTTTGATCAAATGGGAGCCTAGAGGAAGTGGCAACAACTATATAGGAGTGAGGGAAAAGCCAATAAGGCTACAGAAGACAGCAGAGCCTGACCACACAAGGTCCTGAATACCTAGCTGCCCAAAACGGACATTTCCCTGTTGCACTGGGGAGTCACGGAAAGAATTTGAGCAGAGAAGGAATCCCTCGTCTCTACTTACTCCTCTTTTCCCTCAGTACCTCATCCAGTGTTCGAAAATCCCAACGCTCCCTCCAGTCTCCTTCCTCCTTGGCGGGGTCTAGTTTAACCTCAACGTTAACCTTAACGGCCCAGGACTACGTCATCCAGGTAGGTGGCAGTCACAATGACGTCAGAGTGACGGGTTGAGAGGGTGGGGCTGGGAGTGAGACATCACTCGGGCCAAGCAGGGACCACATAAAACATTTCTAGTGCCCACGGTAGTGGGCGGGGCGAAGCTCTGGCTCGTAGGAAGAAGGAACACCGGTGGGCGTGACACGACACCTGTGATCCGTCTTGTCGCCTTGTAGATTCCTCGGGGTGGCGTCCGTCTCTGCTTGTCTGGCTTCCAGGCTCTGGACATGCCTCCGCCCGCAGGGCCCCTCTGCGGGGCGATGTCTTCTTGGGCACCTACGTGGCCGTCTTCGACCGTGGCGACAGGAAAAGCGGGGCGCGAGTGGGGATTGGCCGACCTCGAGCTCGTGGAGCAGGACAGTGAAGGGGTGGGCTTGCGCAGGCGCAGTTCTCCGGTTGAGGCCCTGGTTATGCGCATGCGCATCCCCCGATACTCAGTAAAAATCTATTTCTATTAAACTTACCTGGGTCTCTTCCTTTTTTTTTTTTTTTGCGGTACGCGGGCCTCTCACTGTTGTGGCCTCTCCCGTTGCGGAGCACAGGCTCCGGACGCGCAGGCTCAGCGGCCATGGCTCACGGGCCTAGCCGCTCCGCGGCATGTGGGATCTTCCCTGACCGGGGCACGAACCCGTGTCGCCTGCATCGGCAGGCGGACTCTCAACCACTGCGCCACCAGGGAAGCCCCCTTTTTTTTTTTAAGCGCGTGATTTTTTTCAGAAAAAAGTTAGTGTCCGGCTCTCTGGAGTTGAGAAAGAAAGGAAGGAGAAAGGTATCACTCCTCTCCAAGGCGCACACTGGTGCGAGGGTCCTATACTACGAAGCCCATGAAGCCTCTCGCCTACACTGCCTCTCCTCAAATGCACTCGACGCCGTGGAGCATCACGGACGTTGTAGTCTAGGCGGTGTTCACGTCCTAATGGGGGCGGGCGCAGCCACAACACGCGTGGGAGGCGACAGGTCGCGACGGCAGCGACAGGTGGCAGTGGGGGGTGGCTGAAATCGTAAAGGATTTTCCAACCCTTGTTCTAAGGGGAGGAGATACCATTCCCGCACACTTAATCTCCTGTTCTTCTCTACCCTTGGGATTCCCCGGGTTGGGGGGAGCTGGGCTGCCCCTCCTCCGGCGATGATGTCACTACCCTCCTCCGCAGCCTCTCGCTGCCCAGAGCTGCGGGGCTGGGTCACCCCTCCCCCCATCGCTAATCCCGGATTCCCCCATCCCCGCCCCGCCTCGACTTGGGGTGAGTACGGGGGAGGGGGAGAAGGCAAAGGGTCCGGGGGCGGTAAGACAGCCCAAATCCCAGTTTTGGAGGCGGGGGACTCGGGAGAGGAGGACTCAAAGGTTACAGCGGAGAGGTAATTGGAGGGTCTCGGGGCACCAAGGATCGTAGGCAGAGTCCCCACATTTTCAGCTTTAGTGCCTGGAAGATCGTCTTTCCTGGATTTAGAACTGATAGGAATGGGAGCGGAGGAACAAGGAAGGGGTCTTGGAAGTCAGGAAGGGGAAGACCCTTCCCCAATTCCAGGGCTTTGGGGAATGGGGGAGGGAGAGTTAGGAGGCGGCGCCAAGGATGACTGAGGTGAGAGTCTGGGGCTTTCAGGAATTTTGTGCCTTGAAGGCCTGAGAAGGGATAGACTGGGGAGGAGGAGGGATGGGGAAAGGGTCTGAAGACGCGAACAGACATTGGCCTCCCCTCCCCTGGTGTCCGTCGCTAAAAATCGAGTCCACGTCCCTCTGGCCTGTTTGCCGAGCTGGGTGTCCCATAACCCAAGCCCTCATTATGCCTCCAGAAGCCTCCCCTATGCTCACAAATCCCCGCATACCCTGGTGGGGCCTGGAGAGGGCCATGTGGGAGTGACGGCACCCAAATTTCCCAGGGCCTGATGGAGTCTGGATCATCCTTGACCGAGCCTCTTCCCCCAATCCCACGGTCTTTAATCCCGAGTCTCATTCCCTATTCTCCCCTCTTCCAGCCTCCTCGCTCCTCCCCCCACATCCCTGCCTTCCCCACTTCCCTCTGCCCCAGCCCGCACCTTCTCTCACATCTTTTGACCTCCGCAAAAACGCTGGTTTGGTAACTTGATCCCGTGCCTGGCTGCTATCAAAGGCTGAAGAGAAAAGTAGAGTTGGGTGGGGTGGGGGGAGGGTATAAGGGAGGATGGCTGACTTAGGTCCTTACCCTAGCCCTTACTCCCAGCTCCTAGTGCCTACCCAACCCCGGCCCCAGCATCCACCCCCACGCCCCACCTGCCTAGAAGCCTCACTCAACCCAAGACCATTCCCTCACCTCAGGATTCACTGCTTCTGCCTGGGGATACACCAGAATCCGGGGCAGAGAAGAGTAGGAAGCCCCGATGTCTTTTCTCTACCCTCCTGGGTCCCACGGGGGCTTGAGGACTGCCTGAGAACAGTGGATCGGGGGCAGTGGGGGGAGTTGAGGTAAACTACCTCCCTGGTCCGCAGGACGGGCCCCACTTCTGCAACTCTCTGCAGTGACGCAGCCTCGAGTCCTGGCCAGGTTGAGGATTAGAGACGGTGATGCGGTGGGAGCCTGAGAGAAAGGGACAGAAATCCAGAGGGAGGGACAGAGACTGAAGGACAGCAGGACAGAGCCCCAAAGAAGTGGGGACAGAGACCCAGAAAAAGGGGGACAGGGATTCAGAAAGGGGTGAAAGAGGCACGGGGTGGGGGTGGGGGATAGAGGCCCAGGGAAGGGAAAGAAAGAAAAAGGACAGAAAGAGAAAAGGCAGTGACAGAGGGGGAAAAGAGACGGAGGAGGGGAAAAAGACACGGGGAAGGAGGTAGTAAAAGAACAAGAGCTAGGGGGACGGAGACCCAGATGGATGATGGGCAGAGACCAGAGAGAGGAGGGAGCCTGGGA
>NW_020175468.1:1684874-1686778 GCF_003031525.2 Neophocaena asiaeorientalis asiaeorientalis
ACACAAAGAGGAGGGACAGAGACTGGAGGGAACAGAGACCCAGAGAGAGGCAAATCCGAGAAAAAGGTCCAGAGGTCAAGATGAGACTGGGGGTGGGGAGCTCGAGACACAGGGGAGAGGAGACTGAGGCTTAGAGAGAAGAGGGGCAAGACTCAGAAGGAGGGGGACAGATACAGAGAACAATGGGACAGGGAACCAGAAGGAGCGCAGAGAGTAAGGAGGGGCCAGAGCCTCAGAGGAGTAAGGGCAGAGACGGGGGGACAAATATTCAGAAAAGGGGAGAAAAAGAGACACTAAGAGACACAGAAGCGGGAGTGGGGGTGGAGAGGGAGGCGATACCAACCAGCCGCCGTACCTGCAGAGGGAGGAGGCGGGCTGGGAACAGTGCAGACCTGGGACGCCCGCAGCCCCTGACCCACCCACTTCCCTCCTACAGGCACAGCCTCCTGCCGCCGCAGCCCCAGCCGCAGCCGCTGGCCCCGCCCCAGCCCCCGCGCCTGCGCTCTACCACCCGGGGTCCAGTCCAGCCCAGGGGGCGGGGCCTGACAGGCTCCGGGGCCGTCCGCCTAGTTCTGGCCCCGCCCCAACTTTCTGCCCTCCCACCAGGACTCTCTGAAACCTAATCCCGCCCAATTTCCTATTGGCCCCGCCTATTGCCTCAGCCTAGACTATGTTTCCCGGCCTTTTGGTTTCTCCCCTCCGCCTCTCTTAAGACTCTCCTTACCAGTTCTCATCCATCCCTTGGTTCTGCTGGCTGCAGTCCGCCCTTATCTAGACCTCGCCCACTTTCCCTCACCTCGTTCCCCCTTCTAAGGCCCTACTGACCCTTAGAACTATCTCCCAGGTTCTCTGGCCCCCAAGACTTCCCGTTCTAGGTCCCACCGCTCCGTCCATCCCGGTAGCTTTGTACTCTGCAGGTCTCACCTTTTCCTTAGCCATTCTCTACACTCTTAGCCCTGCCCCGCCCCCACCTGGCCTGGTTGCTTTCAAATCCCTTAAAGCGCCGCTCCTCCCTTAGTCTTGCCTTTCCACAGCCCATTCAAGACTTTTTTTACCATTCGTGGATCCCACCCACCTCCCGCAGTCCCTCCGAATCCTTCCTGACATTCTCCCGGCCCAGCCCCGGCTAAACGGGCCGTGTTTCCAGCTCCGACCCTGCCCCTTCTTTACCTCGCCTTCTCCCTTAGTCCTAGCCAGAAGCTCTCAGGTTTCCAGGCCTCGCCCATTTCCGCCCCTTCTCACTGGGTCTCAGTCCCTGTTCCCCTTGCCGTGTCCCCTTTCAGTCCAGTCTAGTGCCACTCTCCATTTCCAGTTCCCGCCCCTCATTCAGTCCCGCCCCCTCACTCTCCCAGCCCAATTAGGACTGTTTCTAATTTCTGTGTCGCTGCCTCTTCTTAAGATCCGCTCTGCCCCGTCCAATCAATGTTAGGAGCTCAACCCGGCAGTCTCCATCTGCCCCACTTCACCGGGTATTGCTTGCCGGCTCTTTAGGTCCGTCTCTATGCAACCCAGACGGGCGCCCCGACTGTGGCCCTGCCCCTGACTCCGCCAGTCACGGACAGTCAGGCCCCTTTAAATAGCTCGGACCTGTCCCCTTCCTCTGCCAGACCCGCTCCTTTTCTTAGTTCTATCAGATCTCTTTCTTATATTTAGCCCCGCCTCCTCTGTTCTCCCAGTGCTGCCAAACCAGGCTTTAGCCTCCCATCCCGCCTTAACACCTCGCTCGGCCCCGCCCCTTATCCCAGAAAGACCCAATCGGTGTGTTCCACCTGCGGCCCCGCCCCGACCAGCTAGGAGGAGTTGGAGTCCGGACCCTTCTCTCAGCTTTAGCCCCGCCCCCACCTCTTCCCAGGCCAATAAATTCTGTCTCTCCTTCCCTGCGGTCTCGCCCCCTCCCTCCATCA
>NW_020175468.1:1686841-1689089 GCF_003031525.2 Neophocaena asiaeorientalis asiaeorientalis
CGGCACGGCGGCGGCGGTGGCGACAGTGGCAAGATCGTGATCAACGTGGGCGGCGTGCGCCATGAGACGTACCGCTCGACGCTGCGCACCCTGCCGGGGACGCGGCTGGCCGGCTTGACGGAGCCCGAGGCGGCGGCGCGCTTCGACTACGACCCGGGCGCCGACGAGTTCTTCTTTGACCGGCATCCGGGTGTCTTCGCCTACGTGCTCAACTACTACCGCACTGGCAAGCTGCATTGCCCGGCCGACGTGTGCGGGCCGCTCTTCGAGGAGGAGCTCGGCTTTTGGGGCATCGACGAGACCGACGTGGAGGCCTGCTGCTGGATGACCTACCGGCAGCACCGGGACGCCGAGGAAGCGCTCGACTCCTTCGAGGCACCCGACCCCTCGGGCGCCGCCAACGCTGCCAACGCTGCGGGCGCTCATGACGCGGGCCTGGACGACGAGGCGGGCGCGGGCGGCGGCGGCCTGGACGGCGCGGGCGGCGAGCTCAAGCGCCTCTGCTTCCAGGACGCTGGCGGCGGCGCCGGGGGCCCGCCAGGGGGCGCGGGCGGCGCGGGCAGCACGTGGTGGCGCCGCTGGCAGCCCCGCGTGTGGGCGCTCTTCGAGGACCCCTACTCGTCGCGGGCCGCCAGGGTGAGCGTGCTCTCGGAGCCCCCATCCCCCTCCCCTCTCCTGGAGCTCCCAGACCCTCAGAAACGCCCCATCCTCGCCCTTAATCCCTGGTCCTTCCCAGCCCTTCCTGGTCTCTCGGCCTCCCAGCCTCTTAGTCTCCCATACTCTGAACACACCCCCGTCTCCCGGCCATCCCCAGATCCTCAGAAGATCTCTCTGCCACCTTCAGAATACTCCAGACCTCTCTAAACCCCACCCAGCTTATCTAGGCCATCGTAGGCACTTAGAAACTTCCTTTCTGACCGTGAATCTCTTAAACACACCCCCTGAACAACCCCACATCTGCCTTTCCTGGACCCCTCCTGAGACCCTCAGAAGACATTTCCTCAACCCTGAGTCTTCCTAGCCCCTTTTAACCTCTTCTCACCTCTCTTGGCCACCCCTCAGACCCTCAGAAGACCCTTGTCCAGCCCTCAGTTTCTTGTACCTCCTTAGATCCTCAGAAGACATCTCTTTCTAACCCTCAAAGTGTCCCAGGTCCTGTGAATACTGTCTCCACCCCCTGCAGACCCTCTGAAGCCTGCTCTCTAGCTTCCAGTCTTCAGTCCTGAAGCCTCTCCCAGCACCTCTGATTCTCCTTCTGCCCGTCTCCACATCCCCTCCCTATCTCCAAGTTTGAGTCTCCTGGTTACCTTTGAACCCCCCTTGCTTATTCTGCCCTTAAAGTCTCAGAATAGTTCCCACCCCAATCTCAGAGTCCCCTGGACTCCTCTGAACCTCCAAACCACTTGCTCTGGCTAGTACACTTCCCCCTCACTGCAACAGAGTCTTGGGGCTTCTTCTCTCCTGGGACCCTGCTGCCCCCTCTGTGTTCACATCCCTTCCTGCATCCTACACACCAACTCCCCTCCTGAGGATTTCCCCATACAGCTCCAGACTTGCCCCAAGGCTTTCACACTCCTCCTCAATGTCTCCAGAAGAGTCCTGAGCCCCCATGATATGCTTTTCCTCTCCAGAACTTCCCATATGCCCTCCAGAATAGCTTCTCTCTCATCCACCGATTCTCCCAACTTCTTCCTTCATCTTTAAACTGTAGAGCCCACTCTCTATCTCCGGGACGCCCTCCTCCCACCCTCAGCCTCCCAGCCTCTTTCCTAGTGGGTAAATGACTTTCCTTCCCGCTCCAGAACTTCACCTAACCTCAATCCTTGGGACCCTCCTCAAGTTATCAGCGCCAAAACTTCCTCCTCAAAATAGCTCCCAGGTCTTTCTGATCTACCTTGGTATCTTCCCACCTGACGCCCCTCCCCAAGCCCTGCTCACTTCCCCTTTCCTAACGCCCCCCCCCCCCACTACCCATTCCAAAGCACAGGACTGGGCCTCTCAGACCCCCCTCCGCCCCCCGCAAAGTGAACCAAAGAGCCCACACTCCAGCCTTCTCCTCTCTCCAGTCTCTATCTCTCTCAAAATTCCATATTTCCCCCAAAGCTCTCTTCGTCTCCCCCCAAAAAAAACTTTCCTCAAACATCTGTAACTTCCCAGGCTAAATAGCTACCCTTCCCCCTGGTTCTCATTTGAACCTCTTCCTCCTCTTAACTTCCTCCCTGTGTTTGTGGAGAGAGGACAGTTCAAG
>NW_020175468.1:1689702-1694599 GCF_003031525.2 Neophocaena asiaeorientalis asiaeorientalis
GGAGGTGGGGGAGAGGAGGTGCAGAAAGGACGTGGCCCTATATGCCCCCTCAGGCCTCTGAGCGGCACCCTCCCCCCATGGCCTGGGGAGCCCTTCCCTCTTGTGACCCCATTGAAGTGTTCTGAGGTGAAACTAGGGGTCTGGGACAGCTATGGGGGACATTCATTTACTTTACAGATGTGTTTTGAGTGTCCACGTAGTGCCAAGCATCTTCTAGCCGCCAAATAAGAGTTTGAGAGTTGAGAGTTGAGGCCAACGCAAAGTGGAGGGTCCGGCTCTACCTCCCCCTCACTCCTCTCCCCATAATCTCCTCTTTCCTTCTTACAGGGACTCCATGCCCTCCTACCCCTTCTGCTTTTGAAGCATCTCTGGACAAGGGGGTCCTGACGCTGTCCAGCTTCTAAGCTGCGCACTGCGACGGGTGCCCACCTTTCTTTCTGTGTCCCGGGAGGGAAGGAGTTAATCAAGCTCCTGGCCTGTGGCCTCCCGCTGTGAAGCGGCACTGCGGCTGCGCACTGCCTGCTCGGCAACAGCCTGGAATGGGTTAAGACAGCGCTCAGGCCTCGCGGCTGCGCACTGCGGTGGGGGAGCTGTCCGTGGTGCTGCCCCCCGCGCGCCCCGCCCCCTGGTCCATCCGGCCCGCCCCCACTGCGGTGCCGCAACCTGCGCCCTGCGCCCGGCTCGGAGGGGGGCGGGGGAGCACCAGGCATGCGCTCTGCGTAGCCCTCTGGCCTCTTAAACCACTGCGGAGAAACGAAGAGGGGGGCGGGGCAGAGGGCCAGAGTTGAGCCTTAGCCCACCCCAAGATCTAGGGTCATCTCTGAGGCGGACGCTGGCCCGCCTCTCGGCTCTGCACTTCAGATTAAAGTCAAGGTCTCCCAAGCCCGGACCTTGTCCCCCATCCCGTGGAGGAAAGGGAGTGCAGAGAGGGACAGTGCTGGCCCGGGAGCCAACCCTGGCTCTCCTCTCTTCTCTGCACCCCAGGCCCTCTCTCCTCTACCCATCTGATTAAAGCCCCCTCTGCCTCAAAGCCCATCCCCTTCCTTCTCTAAGGACTAACCCCACTCTTTCGACCTCCCTTCTACATATCTGATAAAGCCAACTACAATTTCTAGGGGCCTTCTCCAAGAGCTTGACCCTGTCTCTTCTCAAGGGCTTCATCAAAACCCACACCATTGGGCTCAGGACCATCTTGAAATGAACCAGGCACCCCTGCCCCCATATCTCTGAACCTCTGACAAGCCCCTTCACCTCTCCTTGGGCCTAGCCCTGCCCTCTCCCCTTGCCCTATGTTCAAGCCCCTGACATTCCCTTCCTTTCCAGAGCCTTAAACCCCACCCCTATCATCTTCCCTTTTTTCAGTCTTGACCCTTCACCTCCTTCTTCCTTCAGGGACCTAACATCCCTCCTCCCCTCTGTGGGTCCAACTCTGCGCTGTTCTCTCTGGGTGAGGGCCTCACTCAGCCTTCTCCCTTTTCTGAGACCCAGTCATTAGCATCAAGGTCCTTAAGCACCGGCACCTATCGGAGGCCTCAGCCTTGGCTCCCTTTAACTGATGCCACAACACCCTAATAACGGCTCAAGCCTTAATAAGTTCCAAACGCTAGACCAAGCACTAGTTTTGGAGTCAGGCCCTTTGTATACTCATCTAATGTAATCCTTACAATAATCCTGTAAAAAATTTGAGGTTCAGAAAGATTAATCTCCTTGCCCAATTAGGCAGGGAAAAAGCTGGATTCAAACCCAGGCTTTCTTACTCTTCACCACCTCCTGGTTCTGCCTCCGACCCACCTTCTCCCCTTCGCCTTCCCTCAGCCCCAAGCTAAGCCCCAAAGCCTCTGAGACACAGGATGTATGATTTTAGTCTCCCTACCCACATCCCCCAGCAGAATGCTTGGACCCTGCCAGGGACCCCTGAGATACGACACAGGGAACCGGGGCGGGGGGATGGTCTAGGAGACAGAGCAAGGAGGCAGAAATTGCTGTTTCCAGGAAAGAAGTGGCCCATCTGCTGCTGCTTCTGGGGCCAGCTCTTCTCCCGAGCTGGGGGAGAGCTGCCTCTGATCCTTTTGCAAGATTTAGAGAGAACAGGATGCAAGAAGTGATGGAGGCACTGGGGTTGGGACACCTGGGTTTCCCTGGAGTTTGTGTCTGGGAAGGGGGCCACTGGGAGGGTCTCAGGGAGATGGCTAATTGACCAGATGCCTGGGTCACCTTTTGCCCTCTCTCTCCTGTCCTGCCCCGCAGTATGTGGCCTTCGCCTCCCTCTTCTTCATCCTCATCTCCATCACCACCTTCTGCCTGGAGACCCACGAGGGTTTCATCCACATCAGCAACAAGACAGTGACGCAGGCCTCCCCGATCCCTGGGGCTCCGCCGGAGAACATCACCAATGTGGAGGTGGAGACGGAGCCCTTCCTGACCTACGTGGAGGGTGTGTGTGTCGTCTGGTTCACCTTTGAGTTTCTCATGCGCATCACCTTCTGCCCAGACAAGGTGGAATTTCTCAAGAGCAGCCTCAACATCATCGACTGTGTGGCCATCCTGCCCTTCTATCTGGAGGTGGGGCTCTCGGGCCTCAGTTCCAAGGCCGCCAAAGACGTGCTGGGCTTCCTGCGGGTCGTCCGCTTTGTCCGGATCCTGCGCATCTTCAAGCTCACGCGGCACTTCGTGGGGCTGCGCGTGCTGGGCCACACTCTGCGTGCCAGCACCAATGAGTTCCTGCTACTCATCATCTTCCTGGCGCTTGGTGTGCTCATCTTCGCCACCATGATCTACTACGCTGAGCGCATTGGCGCTGACCCCGATGACATCCTGGGCTCCAACCACACCTACTTCAAGAACATCCCCATCGGCTTCTGGTGGGCCGTGGTCACCATGACAACCCTGGGCTACGGAGACATGTACCCCAAGACGTGGTCAGGGATGCTGGTTGGGGCGCTGTGTGCCCTGGCCGGGGTGCTCACCATCGCCATGCCCGTGCCCGTCATTGTCAACAACTTTGGCATGTACTATTCGCTGGCCATGGCCAAACAGAAGCTGCCCAAGAAGAAGAATAAACATATTCCCCGGCCTCCGCAGCCCGGCTCGCCCAACTATTGCAAGCCCGACCCACCGCCACCGCCCCCGCCCCATCCTCACCACAGCAGCGGCAGCATCAGCCCTCCACCACCCATCACCCCGCCCTCCATGGGGGTGACTGTGGCAGGGGCCTACCCGCCGGGGCCCCACACGCACCCCGGGCTGCTCAGGGGGGGGGCGGGTGGGCTCGGGATCAGGGGGCTGCCTCCTCTGCCTGCCCCTGGGGAGCCTTGCCCGTTGGCTCAGGAGGAAGTGATTGAGATCAACCGGGCAGGTGAGGAGGGGGCGCGAGGGGTGGAGGTGGGGGGCGCAGGCAGAGGTGGGGAGGTTGTGAGGGGGGCAGGAGGTAGTTGCTGAGACTCCGGAGAGATGGGGTGGTCAGCAACAGAGACGGAAGAGAGGAAAGTGAACAGCAGTTGCTGAGGCCAGAGAAGAGGCACGGAAATAGACAGTGATGGAGAAGCAGAGATTTCGTGTGGAAGAGAGTTTTGGGGAGAGACAGACTTGCAGCCAAGGTATTCAGGGGAACCAGCGGGGTGGGGGGCAGAGTGATCAGCCATATGGTGAGAGGGACTCAGAGAAAGAGAGATGGGGGGGCGGTTCAGAGCACAGGGAGAGAGTCTCACATGGGAATCAGGGGCCAGAGACCGAGGCCAGGGCACTGTTGCAGTGTCTGATGAAGGAGGTGAGGGGAGAGGAAAGTTGACTGAGCCTGTGCTCATCTCTCCCCCCCAGGGGAGTCTGTGTCTCAGAGACAGTGATTGGGGCATCAGTCCCAGGGAAGGGAGAGGCTGGGGGGCCCCACCCCCATGCCGTAAGTAGGTCAAGAAACGGAGCTGGGCTGCCCGGCCCCCATCTTGCTCCCTCAGCCGCTGACCCAGTTTCACACCAATTAAAAATAGCTAAAGTCAGAGCCTGGGGGACCCCCCCCTCCCTCATCTGTCACCTTCCCAACGCCTCCCACTGTGCCCTTGCCAGCGTCCGACACCCCTCCCTAAACTACCACCTCCCAGCCCCCTGCATCCCTCCCAGCCATCCCTCCAAACCTATCCCAAACCATGCACCCTACCCCAGCTGTGCCCTATTCGGTCCACTTCAACCAACCATCCCGCCCTCCACTCTGTCTCAGCCTCCTTCCCAGCACCCGGTTCACTTCCCAACCACCTCTTCCCCCGTCCCTGTCCCTTCAAACACCCGACACCCTACCTCAGTCCTGCCCTTCTCAGAACCCAACACCCCGCCTGACCCCCACTTCCTAGCCTTCAACGCCCTTCCCTACCCTTTTGTCTTTCCCAACACTCAACACTCTCCCCACCCAGGACCCCTTCCCCAAACCCACCAGCCACACCCCCTAACCGCCTGCACCTCCATCACCTCTCCTTGCTGACCTTGCCCTCTCCATGAGTTCCCACCCCTCACTCTCTCCTTTGTGTCTCTGTCTAACCCTCGGGACACAGATCCCCGCCCCAACGGGGACCCTGCAGCAGCTGCGCTTGCCCACGAGGACTGCCCAGCTATTGACCAGCCCGCCATGTCACCAGAAGACAAGAGCCCCATCACCCCCGGGAGCCGGGGCCGCTACAGCCGGGACCGAGCCTGCTTCCTCCTCACTGACTATGCCCCTTCCCCTGATGGCTCCATCCGGAAAGGTGAGGTGCCCTCCACTGGCCCCCTGGGACCCTCCCTCTCCTCCCCTCCCCCAGGGGAGGGGAGAGAGGGAGATGAGGGAGGAGGTGCTGGACTTCCCTTCCCCCATCTCCTGGCCCCAAATTCCCTCCCTCTTAGACCCCCTCCCCCAAATTTCCTCACCACTCAC
>NW_020175468.1:1694733-1696519 GCF_003031525.2 Neophocaena asiaeorientalis asiaeorientalis
CTCCGAACAGCTCCATCCAATTAACCCCCAGCCCTGACACTGGCCCCGCACCCACCTGCCCAGGACCTGCGGTGCCCCTCACTAACCCCTAGAACTAAGCCCAACCCTCCCCACCATGTGCCTGACCTCCCTCCCCGCCCTTACGACTGACCCCCATTCTCAGCCCCATCCACATCTCTCTCCCTGCCTCCCCCCTTGGTTTTGCTTTTGTTTATTTAACCAAGAAAATGGGGTACACACCCAGGACATTCTTCTGGGTGCAGGTTGGGGTGGGAAAGACTCAGCCACTCACGCAGTCACTTGTGGATTGGCCAGCACTGACAAAGCACACACAGGTTCCCGGTGCAGTGCTAGGCCCAGGGGATTCAACAGTGAGCAACCCAACCACACCCCTGCCCTCCACGAGCTCTCAGTTTGGGGGAGAGGCAGACACAGACCTAGAACTGAGGCCGAAAAGCAGGGCTGGGCTGAGGAGCCTTGTCCCAGGATCCGGGGAGAGGCGGGTCTGCTCTGGGGCTTCGTGAGGACGCACCTGAGTGGGGAGACTGCAGTTCAGGAGGCTGGGGAGGAGGCTGGGATGAGGGTCCAGGGGGAGAGGACAAAGGCTGAGCCGGGGTCAGGGCTATGGGGGTGGAGAGGAAGGAAAGAGACAGAGTCGGGGGGCCAGGGGTCAAGAGAACAGGGTCAGGACTGGCCAGTGGGGGAGGTGAGGGAGATAGAGTGAGGAGACAGTAGATGAATTATTCAGCAAACATAACGAAGCACTTTCCACGTGCCAGGAATCCAACATATATTCTGTAATCCTCACAACAACCCCAGCTACCCCCTAACTTCATTCATTCATGCATGCATGCAGCAACTGATGATTGAGGGTAGAATTCCAGGCACTGGAGATTTAGCAGGGCACAAAGCAAGAATCTGCCATCAGAGTTGCTACTCTAGAGCCTGGGTCAACATACTACAGCCACGGGCCAAACGTGTCCACCAGCTGTTTTGTAAATAAAGCTTTATTGGAACACAGCCACTGTCTACAACCGCAGACTGGAATAGTTTCGACCGAGATGGTATGGCCCACAGAGCCCCGAAAATTTTGACCATCTGGCCCTTTACAGCGAATGTCTGCCACTCCATGATTGGAGGAAGCAGAAAACAAACAAAAGGATAATTACTCTGGCCAGGTCAGATAAGGGGTGAGAGTCTTTCTGAGAAGGTGACATGAAACTTGAAAGCTGAAAAAGCTCCAGCCAGGCAGAAGAAACAGCAAGTGAAAAGGCCCTGAGGTGCTGAGGTGGGATGAGCTTGGTCTGTTAAAGGAACAGCAGGAGGGAAGTGTGGCTGGAGCTGAGTGGCCTAAGGGAGAGGGGAGGAGTCTGGGGGGGGGAAGGTTTTTTTGGCCATGGTGAGAGGCTGGATTTGATCTTAAAAATGATGGGAGGCCACCTGAAAGCATTTGGTCCATCGCTTATTCATTCAACACATGCCTGTGGAATCTCCCTTCGCAATACAGAGATGCGTCCTAAAGAATCCCTACCCGCAGCCTAAGGAGATGCCACAGCAGGACTTAGGGAGCCTCCAAGGACAGCCACATCTAAACCCCCTTGTTTCACAGAAGTTCAGGGAGGTCCATGGCCAACCCCCAGCCACAGAGCAGATGGGGGACAAGAACCCAGGCTTCTGGGGTCCTAGTCCAGAGGGGACTGTCTGGCTCTTCTTGTTCCATCCCTGGACCTCTCCTTGTTGCAACCCGCCCCCCACCTCCATCATCCTCCACTTTCATATCATTACC
>NW_020175468.1:1696780-1697864 GCF_003031525.2 Neophocaena asiaeorientalis asiaeorientalis
ACCGCCTGAGACCTCGTGAGACCCTCGGTCCCCCCCTGCCCCTTCCCCCCAGGTTAGCAATTGGGAATGGCTGGGAGGGGGTGTCCCCAAGATACTGGGCTTCCAACCTCCCCCAGGCCCTCTCTCCAACAGTCAAGATGCCCTCGTCCAGACAGACCCCTTCGTACTGCCTAGGAAAGCCCTAGAAGAGCCCAGACAGTGGCAGAACTCCTCAGACATTCCTAAGTTTTCAAGAAACCCCACATGTGCCCCTAAGCCTTAGATCCCTTTGACTATCAAGACATTGTCAGGACCTTCCCATCAGAAGGTTCTCGTTTAAAGGCTTCTTGACCCTTTAAAGATACCCCATTACAGCCTTCAGCTGAGTCTTGCCCTCATCAGACTGCTCTAGGAGCTGTCCTCCTGCACCACCCCCACCCCTCCCAGGGAGGAGGCACTGCCACCTTGTGCTCCATTCAGCCCCTCACAGCGTCCCCACCCGCCTGTCTTCATTTCTCTACATCTAGGTTAGCCCCCTACCCACTGCAGCCCCACCCATTCCCTCCCAAGGCCTCTCCACCGGCTGCTCCCCCACTGGCATTCCACCCACGCTCCCTCCCCACGCCCGTGCTGCCCACCATCTGCCTCGCTGTCCCCCACCGTTTTGCCTCAGACGAGGGGGCCAACAGGGGGGAGGGGAGTTGAGGGGGGCTGCGGTGGGGGTAGGGTGGGGGAGGCTCGGTGGCTGCCACCCTGCCTCCTAACCCTGAGTCTCTCCCCCCTCCCCATGTCTGAACCTTTCTCCTTGATGTCGACTGACTGTCCAATTTGTTCACTTCTCTCTCTCTCCGTCTCCTTGGTCCGCCTCTGTCCATCTCTCCGTCTCTTGCCATCTGTCACTTTGTGTCTTGGTGTCTGTCTCTCCATCTCTTACCCTCTCTGTCTCCCTCACCGTCTCTCTCACCTGCCTTCTCTCTCTGACTCGCCCTCTCCATCTCTTCCTGTCTCTTGCCTTTTCCTGTCTCTGTCTTCTCCCTTTTTCCATCTCATATCCCTTCTGTTTCCCTCCTGCTTCTCTCTGTCTTGGGGTCCCTCTGTCTGTTGG
>NW_020175468.1:1697904-1698959 GCF_003031525.2 Neophocaena asiaeorientalis asiaeorientalis
AGACTTCCTCCAGCCCTTCAGCTCACTTTCAGCCTTTGGGATGCTCCAAATCCTTCTCACACTCTGGACATTTCCTCGACACCCCTAAATCTGACATCAGACATCCTCCTCAGGTTCCCCTGACGCTAGAATTTTCAAGATAAGCTCAATCTGTCTGCAATTCCAGGGAACCAGACCTTCCCGGGGCACCCCCTTTCTTATGCCTAACCCTGCCCCTCCAAGAGCCCCTTTCTTTAAATGGTGCCCCAAAGGCACCTTCTTCAAAGACGCCAGTGTCTCCCAGAGGGTCATATTTGTACCCCTGGCGATGTGCTAAGGTTTTAGGCAGTACAAGGACAAACACTTATTTTTAAGGTTTTGTCTTTCCTGGCATTTCGCACATAAGCCGGTAAGTCCAGATATTGCTGCTTGGCCAGGACACCGTTTATTTAGGTTAGAGGTCTTTACATTTAAAATGTAGAGGCTGTTCCCTAGTGGAGGGACGCTGGAATATCAGAAGCTTGGGCAACCACATATCTACCTGGGCTGGGATCCCAGCTCGCCCTTCCCCGGCCTTCTTCAACCCCCCACGTTCGCGGGTGGAAAATCATTTCTCATACCCCATCCTGGCTCAAGAAGGATGTGCTACCTACCCCAAGCCCAGGGACCATATCGGTCCCAGAACCCTTAAGGGACTACCCCTTTTGGAGCATGGGGCTCATGGAATTAGCAACCTCCCTCCCTCTGCTCCCACGGCCTCAGGAACCCCCCACCCCCCGCCTGAGGATTGGTGGTGGGGATGTCACTGAGCACGGTTCTTCATACAACGATTCCTATGCAAGGGGCATTTTTGAGTCCGCCCATCCTTCCCTTGGACCCTAAACCCTGGCGAAAATGGGGCTCATGGAATTAGCAACCTCCCTCCCTCTGCTCCCACGGCCTCAGGAACCCCCCACCCCCCGCCTGAGGATTGGTGGTGGGGATGTCACTGAGCACGGTTCTTCATACAACGATTCCTATGCAAGGGGCATTTTTGAGTCCGCCCATCCTTCCCTTGGACCCTAAACCCTGGCGAA
>NW_020175468.1:1700614-1702019 GCF_003031525.2 Neophocaena asiaeorientalis asiaeorientalis
CGATCTTTTAAACACCAGGGTATGGGGTTGGAGACTGATTATATTGCCAAAGGGTTTAACTTCTTAAAGCAAAACAAAACCCCAGATACCCCTGACCCTCACGGAAGCCGAACGGTGCAGGGAAAGGGGGTGAGGATTTTTCTAAAGGACCTCTTCCCAACGTCTCCCCCCTGCTCGCCAATCTGCCACACGTACCCAGCTTTTTAGTTCAGCTTTTAAAAATAGTCACAATCATTATAAACCTTTACACACGTTATTCTCGTTCCCCATCCCCCAAGTCAACAGTGTGGGATTCGATCTCACTCCCCACCAAAATAAAAGTTTCCTTTTCATTTAAAAGTTTCATCCTCTTTGTCTCCAGAGAGGGTCTCCTGATGGGGCTAGGGGCTCTGGGGGCAGACAGAAGGTTGGGACAGAAGAGCAGGGTCGTATTAAGATGGCAAGGGCCTGCACTTTGAGGGTCCAGACATTCCCCTCATCGCCGGCTCTCACCTTGTGATTTTGGCAGGGGCAAGTACCTGCTTCAGTTTCCCTGATGGTAAAAATGGGGATCCACACCCCTAACTGGAAAGTCTGTGAGGGCACCTGGGTCATGTGAGCTCCTGGGTCATGTGCTGGTGACTAGTCCCCAGAAAAGGAGTGTGGGCTCAGGAGTTACCCACTCTGAAGCCAGACTGGGTTCAATTTCTTAGTAGCTGTGTGTCCTTGGGCAAGTCTCTCAACTTCTCTGGGCTTGTTTCCACCACTCTAAAAGGGCAAGGGGGGGGGTGATCTATTAATTCAGCAAACATACTAAGGCCAACTACGTGCCAGGAACTGTTCTAGACACTGGAAGGCAATGAAATCCCTGCCTCTAAGGGTTGTGCTGAGGGTTGAGACTAACGTCCCAAGTTTAGCTCAGCTAAACAAATAGTACGCAGCAAACAGCTCAACAGTCACTACTATCATTGCTTTGCAAAGACTTGAGGGTCAACTAGAGTGCAGCACCCCTTCTGCCACTCACTGATGGAGAGGCTTGGAGCAAGGGACCCTGGAGCACTGAGCCTCAGTTTCCCATCTGTATAATGCAGGGGATACTTTGGAGGAAGGTTGGGTGAGGGGAAAGTGAGTTCTTTCACATTAAATGCTGGGTACACGTGAGGTCCCCCGACACTGGCCAGTTGGATTAGGACCAGCAGACTGCCCCCCTCCGCTCGCTGCCCCTTGCCCACCCTGTCCCCCTACCCCTGCAGGAACACATACAGCCCCCGAGGGGTCCAGTCGAGGTTGGAGTTTATTTCTGCCAGAGTCTGGAGCCTGGGAGGGTATGGGGGCCTCCTCCAACCCTCATGAGAAACTCCAACTTAACTGTGATCACACAAGAGCAACCAGAAGGGAGCATGGGGGGGAGGGGGAAGGCGAGAGA
>NW_020175468.1:1702745-1768459 GCF_003031525.2 Neophocaena asiaeorientalis asiaeorientalis
GGGGGAGACTTAAGGGGGAGGGAGAGGAGAGAGAGGGAGGGGGAAGGGGCGTGGGAAGCCCTGGCTGAGGAGGGCACGGGAGCCATGCTCCCTTCCTAATATAGATCATTCATAACTGAAGGAAGGATTTGGAGCTGGATGGGACCCCAGCTTGCCAACTATACCCGAATTTCTCCCAAGAGAGGCCGCCCCAGTCCTTTCCTCCCTGCTTGCCCTCTCCTCTGTGCTTAGGGGTTCACGGGAAGTCTCAGGCGACCCCCCGCCCCCCGCCCCCCGTGGGGTTGATAAGTGCTGTTATGCCAGAGGGTGGCACCATTTCCAAAGTGCAAGAAGCCAGAGGGTTGTTCGTGGGACAGGCACCAAGGGGGCCAGGGAGGGAGGGCCCGGTGGCTGCAGGCAGGGTAGGGTCACTGCGTTGGGGCCGCAGGGGACCCTTCGGGCTCCGCGGGCAGTGGCCCAGACCCCGGCTCCGCCGCCTCCTCCTCCGCCGCCTCCTCGTCGGACACCACGCCCTCCTCCAGTCGGAAGACCTGGCGCACTGAGCGGGTGGTGAAGGTGAGGGGGCCGCGTCTGCGGGGAGGAGAGACCAGGGGGCAGAGAGAAAAGTGAGAGATAGGGAGATATGGAGAGACAGAATAAAATGGGGAAGGGGTCACAGAGAGATGAGGGGACAGCGAGATACTGGGGTTTATGGAGCGAGGGTGCGCATGTGCGGGGTGGTGGCCTTACCGAAGCCGGTTCCTCAGCGTGTTCAACTCCCGGTTCATGGACTCGGAGGCCTCTGTGACATCCTCCAGCTCGTGTTGCAGCCTCCGGCGGACTGCCTGGGCCCGGGACGCCTCCTCCTCAGCCTCCTCCAGCTGCCGCTTCAGCTGCTTCACTCGAAGGTTCCCCTTCTCCAGCTTGGCGTGAGCAGGGGGGCCGGGTCATTTCTCTGGGTGCTACCCTCACCCAGAGCTCCCCACAGCTCATCCCTCCTACATCCTGACTGTCCTGTGCCCTGCCATCTATTCATGCTTTGTTCTTTTCTCCTAGATCCTCTCACCAGCCTCCACCTCAGATTCAAATGTGAGGTCATCCCCCACTCGGCCTCAGAGGGATCTTTCTATGCTCAGGGCTGACCCCCTTCCCTGCTCAAAGTCCTCCGTGATTCCCCAGTACCCCTGGGACAAGGTCTCAGCCCTTCAGCCTGGCATTCCAGGCCCTGCAGGGTCTTCTTCCCATAAACACACTGATCAGACCATCTTCACTGAGACCCTCCCCAGACCCTGTCATCTCTCTCTCCATGGAGGGGACATACATAATCTGCCTCCTACCTATTCCTCTGACCTCATTTCTTATCATTCAACCCCCCAACCTCATTCTTCTCTCAAGCAATACTGGTCTGCTTTTTTGCTTGGAACTCACCAAGCTCATTTCCATACCCCAGGGTCTTTGCACCTGCTGTTCCCTCTTCCTGGCTCTTTCTCACCCTTCAGTATCAATTCAACTGTCACTTCCTTAGACAGGTCTTGCTGACACCCCACCCCCAATCTAGGGGGGATTCCCCAGTCCTCTGTGTCCCCCTCTCTCTTCATTCTCTTTTTTCTTCATAGCCCCTATCACAATCTGTAATTATCTTTACTTGTTTATAGGTTTATGGTATCTTTCTTTTCCTACGTTGAAAATGTGAGCTCTTTGAGAGCACAGTCCTTCTCTGTGTCATTCACAGCCACATCTCCAATGCCCTGCATAGTGCCTGGCACATCAAGGGTGCTCAACAATTGTTTTGTGAGATGAATGGTGAATAAAACACAGCTGAGCTTTTAAGGGCACAGCAACTAGAATCAGTCACATTTGAGCCTGGGGTGGAAGCTGGCAAGAGGATCTCTCTCTATTGACTGTGTGACTCTGGGGCAAATTATACCCCCTTTTAAAGTTTCCATTTTCTCGCCTGTGAAATGGAGCTGATGAAGGAACGTAAGCATGTATTTTTTTAAAAAGCAGGTGGCATACTACTTGGGACACAGTAACTGCTCAATAAATAATTAAGAAAACAGACTCTGCAGCCAGAGTGCTGGAGTGTGAACTCTGGCTCTACCTCTTACTAAATAAATAATTGTGAGCAAGTTAATTCACCTTTCTGTCTCAGTTTTCTCACCAAAATCAGAGGGAAAATAATAGTTTAACCTACCTCATAGAGTTCGGATAAGAATTAAGTGTACTATATGTTATGTCTTTAGCATATTTCCTGGCTCTTAGAAAGCACTCAGTAAACAGCAGGTGTTGTTATTTTAGCTGTGGCCTAGCCTCTGGATAGGGTTTAACTTCTTCCCTCTCCCTGGCTGTCTAAGGTCCCCACCAGGGCCTTTCCTGGATTCCAGAATTTATGGATCACAAAGTCACTGATTCCAGCTCTCTGCTGATGCACCGAGCCCCAGGATGGTGTCTGCACTCAGTTCCAGTCCAGCACCCACACGTTCTCTTGTGATGGGAACTCACTGCCTCCAGAGATGGCATGTGCTACTTCTCTGTCAGTGGTCCCCCCACCACTCCCACTGCACCTCAATGACATCAGCTGCTCACCTGGTCCCGGAGCTGGTCAGCCACCCTCCGCTCCTCCTCCACCTGGAGCACCACCTCTTTAAGCCTCTTCTCAGCCCTGCGCACCAGCTTGCCAGAGAGGATGCGCTCCCTATGGAGAGGTATGAACGGGAGAATCAGGAGAGCTGCTCACCTGGGGCTCAGTCCCTCAAGCCTCGTCCAGTGGCTACCTGTTCTCAGAGTGTGCTCTGCCCTCTTTTCCACCCACAACTGGCTCCCACAGTCTACTCAGGCCAGACACTGGCACCCAGGCTCCCACCAGAGAATCTAGTCCTTAGCTTCTAGTAAGATGCCTGAAGGTCCTAAAAGTGTCTCCATGTCTATACCAGTTTTCCATATCCCACTCAGTCTCTCATATTCAACTGTATTCCCCCACCACCCCGCCCCCAGTCTTCCTCCTCTCAGGGGACTGACCCACTGACCACCAGTCCCTAAGTCAGACCACCAGGCATTGTCCTCACCCCTTCTCTCTCCTTTGCCCCACCCCCAGCCCGTTAGTAACCGAACCCTGTCCCATTGCCCCCTGGACTCTGTCTTGTCCCCTCCTCAGCCTCACAGCCCTAGCCCCCAGTTCAGGACTCAGCATCTCCCACCTGACCTTCCCTCTACCTGGCCTGGAATTCTCTCTCAATTTCTTTCTCTAGCTTTCTGTGTTTGTGGAACAGTCTGGAAGCCCAAAGCTCCATCTCCAACCATCTCTGTTGTCTTCTCCCCTTCTCACTCACACACTTGCCCTGGACAAGCTCAGCTGTGCCCCAGGTTTCTACAACCATCAACAGCCTGTTGTCTGCTAAATCTGTCTCCCGAGCTCCAGCCTGGTTCAGCCCCCAGCCTCAGCTATCCCCAGACCCTGCACACCCTGCATTGGACTCAATGCCTTCTCCCAAACCTGCTCCTCCTCCTAATCCCCCATGATCCACCTAGATATGCAGGTCAGACACCTGGGGCCATCCTTACCTCCCTCTCTTCCCTCCCGTCTCCTTAATTTCCCCCATCCCCACGGTCCCTGCTCATCCACACCTGGGTGAAGTCCATGTGATGGGGCCCCTAGCAATGGGCAGTGCTTGGCAGCCATGACTGGACATTCCCTTAAATCTGAGCCAGCCACATGACTTTCTTTCTTTCTTTTTTTTTTTTTGGCCGTGCCATGTGTGGCACGCAGGATCTTAGTTCCCAGAACAGGGATCAAACCCATGCCCCCTGCAGTGGAAGTGTGGAGGAGCCCTAACCACTGGACCACCGGGGGATTCCCTACATGACTTGCTTTAGTAACAGGATGTGACAGAAGTGACAATGTACCAGTTCCAAATCTAGACCCCAAGAAGCCCTCACTCTTGGAACCTTCACTTTGTCATGTGAACAATCCTGGGCCAACCTGGAGCAGAGACAAGTTAGCCTAGTTGTCCCAGGCCAGGCTGGAGACATACGAGAGCCCAGCCAAGATCAGCACATCCATCTAGCTGACTTTCAGCTGAGCAAAGATGCATGAGTGAGGCCCACCAAGCTCAGATCAGCAGAACCTACCAGCCAACCCAAAGACTCATGAGCAATAATAAAAAATTGTTGTTTTAAGCCACTTAAATTTTAAGGTGGTTTGTTATGCAGCTATAGCTAACTGCTACATTACTGTTTAAATTATATAGTGGGAATGCAGTTACTTGCAGCACAAAGCATCCTAAATGACATAGGAAATCATCAACCATTAATATTATGATGCCTTTTGGATGTTTCTAAACCATGTGCTTGTAACACAGCTCCCCTTCATCTCACTGACCAGAATGTGAGGATTGCCCTCCAGCTGCGCCCTCCTCTCCCGCCTACCTGCTCTCCTGCTCCAGCTGCTCCTCAGCCTGGGCCAGCTTAGACTCAAGGGCAGCGATGATCATCTTCTGGCGGGCCCGGGCCCCAGCGTCTTCCTCACCCAGGCGTCCCCGGAGCTCCTGGACCTGCCGCTCCAACTGCTGCCGCCCGCTCTCTGCCTTGGCTGAGAAACTGCGCTCAGCTGACAACTCTGTGGTCAGTGATTCCACCTGCATCAGTGGGAAAGGCAGGACTGTCATGGTGGAGTCTCAGAGGGAAGGTGGGAGGTAAATGCAGGCACCTCCCACAACTAAGTGAGTTGATGATTGTTAAATAAATAGCACAGAACCTGGTATATACTAAATACTCAGCAAATGGTAGTGTGTATTTTTCTCCAATTGGCTCATCAGCCAATGGCAGTGCCAGCCCTGGGTTTTAACCTTTTAGATAGGTTTTTGCTATTTTAATAAGCCCACAAGATTATCACAAACTTGTTTAAATGCTATAACTTCTACCTTTGACTGTGAATGAGTCTATTCCAAGGGTTATCACAGTTTTTTTTGTTGTTGTTTTTTGTTTTCTTTTTTTTGTGTGGTACGCGGGCCTCTCACTGCCGCGACCTCTCCCGCCGCGGAGCACAGGCTCCAGACGCGCAGGCCCAGCAGCCACGGCTCACGGGCCCAGCCGCTCCGCGGCACGTGGAATCCTCCCAGACCGGGGCACGAACCCGCATCCCCTGCATCGGCAGGCGGACTCCCAACCACTGCGCCACCAGAGAAGCCCGGGTTATCACACTTTTGTTCGCACCAGGCTCATCTGGGGAGCTTGTTAAAAAATTGTGGACTGCAGGGTCGCCCCGCTCCAGAGATTCTGATTCAGCAGGTCTGGAATGGGGTCCACGAATCCGCATTTTCAACAAGCATCTCAGGTGGTTTTGAAACGAATGATATGCAGGACCGTTTTGAGAAATGCTGGCTCAATGAACAGGAGCTACTACATTGGGAATGTGTAAACATACCTCTAATAATAGTGCTTGTTTATTTATTCAGCTCCTACTCTGAGTGAGGTCCTATGCCGGGGACACAGAAATTAGTCAGATCCAGTCTGATTCATACTTTACTTCATTTCACCCTCAAAGGAAGACATCGACGTGGTGATTAGCATATGCTTTTTTTTTTTTAAACCTTTTTTGGAAAATAAAACCGTGATATAGAAAAAGTAAAAAACAGATCAAATATATGGCTTAATGGGTTTATAAAAGGCAGACATCATTGTCACCCCTGCCCAGGTCAAGAAACAGAACTTTACGCACCCATCCTAATAACAACCTCTTCCTTTTCCCCCAAATAGTATGTCATCCTGACTTTGGGGGTGATCACTTCCTTGCTCTTTTTTCGAGTTTTATTACTCAAAGATGCATCCCTAGATCCTATAGTTGAATCCTGCCAATTAAAAAAAAAAAAAAGAAACTTGTATGGACTTCCCTAGTGGTCCAGTGGTTAAGACTTCACCTTCCAATGCAGGGCGTGTGGGTTCGATCCCTGGTCAGGGAGCTAAGACCCCACATGCCTCACAGCCAAAAAAACCAAAACATAAAACAGAAGCAGTATTGTAACAAATTCAATAAAGACTTTAAAAATGGTCCACATCAAAAAAAGCTTTAAGGGACTTCCCTGGTGGTCCAGTGGTAAAGAATCCGCCTTCCAATGCAGGGGACATGGGTTCGATCCCTCGTTGGGGAACTAAGATCCCGCATGCCGCAGGGCAATTAAGCCCATGCACCACAACTACTGAGCTCGAGCGCCTCAACTAGAGAGCCCGTGTACCACAAACTACAGAGCCCACGCACCCTGGAGCCTGTGCACCACAACTAGAGAAGAAAAAACCCACATGCCACAACTAGAGAGAAGCCCACATGCCGCAGTGAAAGATCCCACATGCCTCAACTAAGACCTGACGCAGCCAAATAAAAATAAAAATTAAAAAAAAAAATCTTTAAAAAAATTTGTATATGACTTTTAAGTCTCTTTTAATCTACAGTTCCCTACTCCATCCCTTTTATTTCCTTACAATTTATCTGTTGAAGAATCTGGGCTGTCTGACCTACAGAGTTTCTCTGCATCTGTATTTTCCTGATTACACATTCACGGTCTAACTCAGCATGCTTCTCTGTTCGGTTTCCTTCAAATAGGCAGCTCGGTCCAGGGAATTAATTCTTTTTCTCTATGAGTTTTCAAGGTAATGAAATGGTTCCATATCATTTTATGAAGGTGACTCTACCGTGTTGAACAGTCATCCACCAAGAACTCATGCCCATCTGGAACCTCAGAACGTGACCTTATTTGGAAAGACAGTCTTTGGAGGTGTAATTTATTAAATGAAGATGAGGTCATACTGGATTGGGGTGGGCCCAAAATCCAATATGACTGGTGTCTTTACAAGAAGAGAAGGAGGCACAGACACATAAAGAAAACACAGGGAAGGCCGTGTGAAGATAGAGGCAGAGATTGGGCTGATGCATCTACAAGCCTAGGATTGCTGGCAACCAGCAGCAGCTGGAAGAGAGGCCTGGAACAGATGCTCCCTCAGAAGGAATCAATCTGACGACACCTTGATTTTGGACTTCTAGCCTCCAGAACTGTGAGAGAATAAGTTATTGTTGCTTTAAGCCACCCAGTTTGTGGCAATGTTACAGCAGCCTCAGGAAATTAATACAGTGACTAATTAGTATTTTTAAAAATATCATTGTGAACTCGTGTATTTAAACAGATTTGATGGATTTAAAGCGGTGCGATTCTGGCCCTTGTTGAAGCTCAAGTTGCTCCATTTGGGGCCAGTGGGAGCCTTTCCAGGTTGACTTCTAAGTGCTTTTGAGATAACCAGGGTGTGTTATGGACTGAATGTTTGTGTCCTCTCCAAATTCATACGTTGAAGCCCTAATCCCCATGTGATGGTACCTGGAGATGAGGCCTTTGGGAGGTAATTAGGATTAGATGAGAAATGTGAGGGTGGGGCCCCTACGATGGCATTAGTGCCCTTGTAAGGAGATACCAGAGAGCTTGCTCTCTCTCTACCCCCACATGCACAAAAAGTCGAGGCCAGTGAGTGCACGATGAGATGATAGCCACATATAAGCCAAGAGAAGAGGCCTCAGAATGAAACCTATCTTACTGGCACCATGATCTTGGACTTCACAGTCTCTACAACTGTGAGAAATAAATTTCTCTTATTGAAGCCGCCCAGTTTATAGTATTTTGTTATGGCAGCCTGAGCAGACTAAGGCATGGTATGACAAGATGGTCCAGGCTACTCTGATTCATTTCCTGATTTAGATCTGGAATGAGCCATTTCTTTTGAAAAAAAAAAAAAAAAAGCCCTGTTTTCTTTTAGTGGGGGAAATGGTATTTCTAGACCACGATGTTCATTGCTATTGGGTTGGTTATTGTTTAGAGGCTTTTCCGGTGGACAGAGATAGGATGGATCTATACAAATTACCCCATAAGTTCACATGAATACATCCAAGTCAAATTTGGGACTAGAGGGTTTTTGTGTGTTTTTTGTTTTGTTTTGTTTTGGCCATGCCACACAGCTGTGGGATCTTAATTCCCCAACCAGGGACTGAACTCGGGCCACAGCAGTGGAAGCCCAGAATCCTAACTACTAGGCCACCAGGGAACTCCCTATTTGTTTGTTTTTAACTTAGCCTGTTCTCCATGACATCTATATATTGGTTCTCACGTGCTGATGATCCTCAGATTATGAACACAGGTAGAGATGATAGAATTAGAATATCCCATCCTTAATCATTTACTTTATCCCACATTATACACATAATATTATTATTACCAATATAATTACTGAATATAGTAATAAATTTTTTTTTGCATATTTGCCCATTCTCTCCATTTAAAAAATAGTTGTGTTATAAATAAATGAGCATTTAGCCAATTATCCTTCTTATTCCTTTTCAGCCTTCACTTAGTTGTAGAGCTACGGGCAGACTGTATGCTCGTTTACTCTCTGTAGCTGATGTCTCTCTAGTGACCCTGATCATCTGAACCTGGATCTCCAGGGCAGTGGTTCTGACTCCTCATGCCTCAGAACCACTTGGAGAGCTTGTTAAAACACAGATTCCTGGGTTTCCCCACCTCCAGCATCCCTCATTCATTCGTTCCTCATTCACTTGGTTGGGGCCCCAGAACTTGCATTTCCAACAAGTTTCCAGGTGAGGCTGATACTGCTGATCTCGGGGCCACACTTTGAGGACTGCTGCTCTCCTAGATTCTTCAGGAAGGGCTCCTGGGAATAACAGTCTCTGAGTTCTTGCACGTTGACAACTTGTTTATGTCCTTTATACATGAAGGTAAGTCTTATATCTTATAGGTAACCAACAAGGACCTACTGTATTGCACATGGAACTATACTCAATATCCTGTAATGGAAAATAATCTTAAAAAGAATATATATATAACTGAATCACTTTGCTGTACACCTGAAACTAACACAACATTGTAAATCAACTATATTAAAAAAAAACAACAAATATCTGCACATAAAAAAAGAAAAGAAAAGAAAGTAAGTCTTGCTTGATACAAAATCCTTGGCTCACATTTTCTTTCTTTGAGTATCATAACTATATCCCTCCATTTTCTCCCAGCATAAAGTCTCACTGTGAAAAATCTGATGACAATCTAATTTTCTTTTTCTTATATATCACTTGTTTATTTTTTCCTGGATGGCTAAAGAATTTTTCCCTCTCTTATAAGTCCAATCTGTCATGGTATGAGTTAGTATGGGTCAATATCTTCAGGTACACAGTGGCTACAAACTTTTCTGCTTCAGGAGTTTTCTTGCATTATGGTTTTTGGTTTATTTGCTCTGACCCCTTGCTTTGATTTTCTTCTTTGGGGGCTCCTATCATCCATATGTTGGATCTTCTCTGCCTGTCTTCAATATTTGCCATTTTCTTATGAATTCCTTTTTGTGTCTTTTATAAGTTTTATTTTGGGGACTTCGCTTCTGCCGCAGTGGTTGAGAGTCCGCCTGCCGATGCAGGGTACACGGGTTCGTGCCCCGGTCCGGGAAGATCCCACATGCTGCAGAGCAGCTGGGCCCGTGAGCCATGGCCGCTGAACCTGCACGTCCGGAGCCTGTGCTCCGCAACGGGAGAGGCCACAACAGTGAGAGGCCCGCGTACCGCAAAAAAAAAAAAAAAAGAATCCGCCTGTCAATGCAGGGGACACAGGTTTGATCCCTGGTCCAGGAAGATCCCACATGCCACAGAGCAGCTAAGCCCGTGTGCCACAACTACTGAGCCCGCACACCACAGCTACTGAAGCCTGCACACCAAGAGCCCGTGCTCCACAACAAGAGAAGTCACTGCAATGAGAAGCCCGCACACCACGACAAAGAGTAGCCCCCGCTCGATACAACTAGAGAAAACCCGTGCACAGCAGTGAAGACCCAATGCAGCCAAAAATAAATAAATAGGAAATAGGTTTAAAAAAAAAAGTTTTATTTTGATTTTTTTTTAAAAGGTTCTCCTTTTCACCAACAGCCAAAGATGTGGGCTGGGCTAAGTCACATCATTCTTTATATGACTGTAGTATCCTACGGGCTCTCCACTAGGCATATACTGGCTTATTTATTTCATTTATAATGAGCACCCAGTACTGTTTTAGGTAAAAACTAAGAACTAAAACTAAGACAGAGGCCCTATGCTCAAGGTGCTTACACTCTGTTGGGAAGATGGACCACAGACAAATAAGTACATATATAATAGAATGCCAGGCAGTGGTAAGTGATATGAAGAGATTAAAGCAGAGAGAATGGAGAGAAATTATGGGAGGGAGGGTGGCTGTTTCACACAGGGTGGTCAGGGAAGGCTGTTTTGAGGGAGTGAGATGTGTGATGGTTTGGGAGAAGGGCTTTCCAAGAGGAGGAAACAGCAAGTGCAAAGGCCCTGAGCTAGTAATAAACTAGGCATAGTCAAGGCATAGTGAGGAGGCTGGTGTGGCTGAAGCAGAGTGAACTAGGGGAAAAAGGGTGAGAGATAACTAAGGTCTGAATTAGCCAGGGACCAGAGTGTGGGGCCTTTTTGGTGACTGAGATTTTACTCTGAGTAAGATGCGAGTGCATCATCATGGTGTATGACTGCTTCTCCTACTGGTCTAGGGGCTCCCCAAGGGCTGAGCTGGGTTCTTACTCCTCTCTGAGTCCCCAGCATGAGAGGTCTCAAAATGTATCTTTTAAAATGTATGAAATAATAAAGATGTAGGTCTCTCTTTGGAAATCTCACCCCTCTAATGTCTGCTTGGCAAACTCTTAACTTCCTACAAGACCTCTTAAGCAATCACCTCTATCAGGAAGTCTTCCCTGATAGCCCCCAGCCTCCAGGCTGGATACTGATCCAGTCTCCTCTACATTCTCACAGTGTCCTGTGCTTCCTCCATTTTCATTTGAATTTCGGTATTGGGATAGGCTGTTTCCTCCATCAGACTAGGATGTCCTTAAGGGCAGAGACCTGGAATGATCCATCTCTAGGTCCCTAGCACCACCCAGAATAGGATATGGGCCTCCAGGAGCCTCATAAAATATTTATAAATAAATAAACAAATGAAATATGCTTTTGTCTGTCTGCCTAGCTCCTATGTATCTTTAAAACCCAGCCAAATGCCCCTTCTTGCAAATGCCTCTCTTGCAGAGAGTTCTCTCCCTCTCGCTACTGGGGCCTCAATACTTATATTATCACACATGTCACTCTGTAATGTCATGGTGTAATTCCCTGTCTGTTTCCCCAGGGAACTCTGCAGGATAGAGACCCCACATAATTTATCCCTGAATCCAGCCTTTGAGAAGCTTCAGAAATACAAGTGAATGAATGCATCAATGTCTCCCCCACCTTGAGAACTCCTATTCAACCTTCAAAACCCAACTCAAATATTCCCTTTTCCTACGTCTGTTGAATAAGAGAACTGAAGGTGTTATGGTCCCAGGTCAGCAAGGACCCAGGCTGGCAGTGGGTGACCCAGCTGTGCTCACCTGCAGAAGCAGCTTGCGGTAGCGGTCATTGAGCAGCTCTGCATTGCTCTGCTCCTCCTCCAGCTCCTCTTCCATTTGCCCCAGGCGCCCCTCCAGCTGACGCTTCTCATCCAGAATGGCAGCCCTAGGGAGAACGGGCACGGGGGCGGTAAGAGAGCAGGATGGCCAGAGGAGGGCGCCCTGCCCCACATTACCAGGGACCACTCACTTGCTAAGGCTGCCGTTGGCCACCTCATCTGCCATTTCGTCCCGCTCCTGCTGGGCCTGCCGCCGGGCACGGTCTGAGGCGGCCAGTTCCTGTGATGAGCGAGAGAGGGGGTGGTCAGCTGTGGTGAGGGGAGGCTGTCTGGGCACTGGTCTCCCTGCCCCTCACACCTCAAGTCTCTTGGCCTTTTTTTCACTGCACTTGAACATGCTGCCCCTGTATAACCTTGGAATGAACTTCAGTCCATAGGCAGATGTCTCCTAAATCCGTCTCCGAAGCCCCTGGTCCGTGTCCACCTCTTGCTGCCCCTCAAGGCCCCTCACCCTCATAGCCTCCTCACTGAGCCCACTATCTCCTTTCAAGCCAGTTCCTCCTCCAGTTTCCCCCGGTCATCGGGCCAGACCTCCTCGACTCCTCTGCCTCCTTACCACCCATAGCCCTGTCTGTCCTGCCCTTTTACTCTGCCCTGGTCCCTCCTCTGCGTCCCACAACCCTGGCTCAGGCTTCATCCTCCCTCCCCAGCCTCCCAGCCTCCAGTCTCCCCCTAGTCCATGCCCCACACCGCCCCAGAGAGGGCCTTGCGGCTGCGCCTCAGGACCCTCTCTGGGCTCCCAAGCTTCCCCTAGGCCCCGCCCCCTCCCTTCTCCCACGGCCCCGCTCATCCTGGCATCACCTCCTGCAGTCGCAGCACTTCCGCCTCCAGCCCCTTGAGGCGCTTCTCACTCTCCCGGTTCTGGGCAAAGATCTCCTCCCGGGAGCTGCGTGACTCCTCCACCTCCCGCCACAGCTCCTTCATCTGGGCCTGGGAGGAATTTAGCGAGTGAGCGGACCCAGCCTGATTATGACTCACGGGGACGCCCCCTACCCTCGCATCAGCCCTGTGGGGGCTCCCCGTGAGCAAGCAGAGCACTGCGGACCTGGGCTTCTGCGCCCCGCCCCCGGCCGCTGGCTGTGTGACCTTGGGCCAGCCCCTTCCCATCTCGGGGCCTCACCTCTTTAAAAAAGAAGCACATCAAAATTAAAGTAAGCCTAAAATAGGGATAATATTTGGGCTCTGCAGTAATAATAGGGATGGGAAACACCGATCACTTACCTTGGGCCAGGCTCTATTCTACAGACACACTGACTCCTTTAATCCTCACAACTCCAGTTGGTGGGGACTATTTTCCTCCCCAGTTTACAGATGGAGAAACTGAAGCACAGCGAGGTTCAGCAACGTGCTCAGGGTGGTAAGTGGCAGAGACAGACTGAACCCAGGCTGTCTGGCCCTGGAGTTCACCCTTTTAGCCACTTTGATACCTGGCCACGTTATTGATGATTGATTGATTGGCCGCACCAGGTGGCACGCGGAATCTTAGTTCGCAGACCAGGGATGGAATCCGCGCCCCCTGCCGTGGAAGCGCGGAGTCAAAACCACTGGACAGCTAGGAAAGTCCCAAGCTACCTGGCCACATTATTAAGAGTGTGGAGGGATGCTGGTAAAAGGGTTTTTCTCTTCAAAGGTGCTTAAAATAAAGAAAAATAAAACACAAGCGAAATGTCCATCGCCGTTAAAAAAAAAAAATCCCCACCCTATCTTTACAATGGTGTAGCTAGTGAGGACAGTGGGCAGGCTTGGTAGTAGAAGGATAACTACCATCACTGTTACTAATATTATTATTATCTGCTTGATAATAATAGGCTTTCAGTGTAGGGGTTTTTGCTCAGTGATGACATGGTTTATAATTTTCACTTTTTGGGAGGAATCTTCATACATCAGCGCTGCCCAACAGAAATACACTGCAAGGACCTACGTTCTTTAACATTTTCTGTTAACTACATTAAAAAGGTAAAAGGACATAGGTAAAACTAGTTTGAATACTATATTTTATGTAGCCTAATATATCCAAAATATTATTATTTCCATTTATAATCAATGTGAAAATGATTGAGATGTTTTACTTTATGAAGTCTTCTGAAGCTAGCATGTAACTTGGATTTTGGACCCACCCACCTTTTTTTTTGGCCTCGCCAGGTAGCTTGTGGGATCTTAGTTCCCCAACCAGAGATGGAACCTGGGCCCGCAGCAGTGAGAGCAGAGTCCTAACCGCTGGACCGCCACGGAATTCCCTTTTTTTTTTTCCCCTGCCACATTTTAGATGCCCAGTAGCCACATGGGGCTGGTACCCTCTGTATTGGACAGGCCAGGTCTATACTTAAAAAAAACAAAAATAGAGACTTCCCTGGTGGTGCAGTGATAAGAATCTGCCTGCCAATGCAGGGGACACGGGTTCGAGCCCTGGTCCGGGAAGATCCCACATGCTGAGGAACAACTAAACCCATAAGCCACAACTACTGAGCCTGTGCTCTAGAGCCCACGTGCCACAACTACTGAGCCCGCATGCCTAGAGCCCATGCTCCCCAACGAGAGAAGCCACCGCAATGAGAAGCCCACGTACCGCAATGAAGAGCAGCCCCCGCTTGCGGCAACTAGAGAAACCCCGGGCGCAGCAACTAAGACCCAATGCAGCCAAATAAATAAATAAATTTATATTTTAAAAAATAGACTTTACTTTTTAGAGCAGTTTTAGGTTCCCAGCAGTTTTGGGCAGAAGGTACAGAGATTTCCCACACAGCCCCTACCCTCACACATGCACAGTCTCCCCCATTATTAACATTCCCCACCAGAGTGGGACCTACCTTGATGGTAGGTATCAATGATGAACCTACCTTGACACATCATCATCCAAAAATAATTCTTTTTAAACAACCATGTATAAGTTTCATAATGGGGCTGGGGGGGAACCCTAAGGTATTTCCACTTCAAAAATGAAATACAATGAGGAAGTTGCACTTACACATTATGCATTTTAAATAAAGGAAGTAAAAAACAGGAAAAGAACCCAATGAGCCTTTGGGGCATGGATGTTTACAAAGCTGTTGCCTATGCTGGGTGCAGCTCCTGGGATCGAGAGGGTGGGGCCCCAGTTGGTTTTGGAGCCGGAGGGAGGTGGGGCCCTCCCTGGTCCAAAGCTTAAGCTCCGCCCCTTACCTGCATCTTGCGAAGCTGCTTCACGGCCTCCTCCTTGCCCTGTCCGCTGGCCGCGGTCTGGGCCTTCAGCTCCTCCAGCTCGGCCTCCAGCTTCTTGCGGGCGGCCACGGCCAGAGCGCGCTGCTTGCGTTCCTCGTCGCGTTCCACCTCTGCATCCCTCAGCTGGGATGGGGGAGGGCGGGAGGGGCGGGCTCAGGGGACGGGAGGCCCAGTCTCCCTCTACATGCTAGTGACATAGATGTCTACCCTCCAGCCCTGGCCCAGGCCTCCAGCCCCGTTCCTCCTGCCCCTTGCCTCTCTCCACCACCAAACCCCATCATCCTCTCCAACCCCACAGCCCCAGCTCAGGCCTCACCCTCCCCCCTTGCCCCAGCTTCCTCTCTGCTCCCATCTTTCCCCCCCACACCCCGCCAGCCCATTCCCGATGGCTCCAGAAGGGTCCTTCTACAATCAGAGCTGACACTGCCCCTCCCCTGATCATGGCCCTCCTGCGGCTCCCCAGTGCCCCCAGGACTAAGTTTTGGATGAGCCCATGGCTGGATCAGTGGAGCCAGGCGAGATCAAAAAAACACCCAGAGACACCCCCACGCCCACCCCCACCCCCGGCCTTGGATCACGTCTTCATCTCTCTCAGGGCCTCCCAGCTCCAGTCTCCCCCGCTCCAGTCTGCTGCCCACATGGCCCCAGAGGGGTCTGACACTCAGAGCTGACCCGCCCCTCCCAGCCCAGGCTCAGCACACATCACCTAGCAGAGAGCCTTGCCCACTGCAGACCACAGGAAATTCCTCCACTGAATGAATACTGAATGAATGAATGGTGCAGAGACAGAGAGAAAGAGATGGAATGAATGAGGAAGCAGGTGAAGGAGTAAATGAATACGGGAGGAAGTTCGTGGATGAAGCGGGGTGCAGATGAGCTGGTCAATGAATGCGTAGATGAGTGCCTGGGTAGGTTGTGGGTGTGGAGGGCTAGATAGTGGAGTGACTGGGCTGGGGACAGGAGGTTGATTGGAAGCGGGTGTTGGGTGCATGGAGGGGAAGTCAGATGCAGAGTTGGTTATGTAGAAGTTCTGGTTGCTGGGGAGGCTGTGTATGGGCGGCCGGGTGGCTCAGTAGATGGGGTGGTAGCTGGGTGGAGGGTTTTGGCGGATGGAGGGTGTCTGAATGGGTCAACAGGATGTGCGTGTGGGTTCATGGGTCACGATGGGTGAGTGGGTTGGGAAACAGGAGGCTGGCTGGCTAGCAGGAGGGACTTGGGTAGAAACACGGAGTAGAAGGTGGGTGGGTGAGACTTCCGGCCTCTCTTGCTGCCTGTAAGTACCAGGGCATCCCCCGCTGGACGGGCGCCCTGCCTGTACCTGCTTGGCCAGCTGCCGCCGCCTCTCCTCACCAGCCTCGTCTCGGCCCTGCAGGTCCCGCTCGTGCTGCGCCTTGAGGGCCTGCACGGTCACTTCCAGGCGCAGCTTGGCATCCTCAGCCGCCGTCAGCTCATCCTCCAGCTCCGTCACTTGTGTTCGCAGGTCGTTGGCTGCCTGTTCGGCCACCCGGCGGGCTCGCTCCAGCTCGTGTACCTGGAGGGGAGGGAGAGTTAGCACTGGGGCACCTGGGTGACCGAGGAATGGGGAGGCCAGGACCCGAGATCTATCCTAGGCTAGAGGGGAGGGAAGCTTTGACAGACGAGGGGGAGGCAAGTTGACGTGCCCATCCTAGTTCGTTCATTCATTCACACGTTTAACATTTCCTGAGCACCTACTTACTATGTGTCTCATTCTGGATCATCCTAGAACATATTTTATTAATAACCTATGCACCGTAATTCTATTATCTGAAGCTCCTGAGAATCCAATTCCAGTGTTTGTTAGGTCGGCTGACTCTCACTCATGGTGGATTATTTCCTCGTAGGTTTTGTGATCTTTTTTTTTTTTTGGCCAGGACCTGCGCAGCTTGTGTGATCTTACTTCCCCGACTGGGTATTGAACCGGGGCCCTGACAGTGAAAGCTCAGAGTCCTAACCACTGGACGCCCAGGGAATTCCTGGTCTTGTGATTGGTTTGTGAGCTCACTTCGTTGTGGCTTCACCTTCAGGAATCCCATGTGGAAGTGCGTTGAAGGCACGTAGCTCCAGAGTTAGCAGTGTTGGTTTCTGCCAGACTCCCCAGGAGATTACCAACCCACTAGCGACTACTATTTTTTTCTCAGCGTGGGGCTTTCCAGACCTTTCAGGGAGGTGTAAATGAAAACCCCAAATACCCTGTGAAAGCAGACCTGGGCTCATGAATTCTCAAAGACACCCCCCCCCCCACGGCCTCTCCTTAATTGTCACCTCCTCAGAGAGGCATCCCCTGGCCTGTCAGGGCCTCCCTGTTACCCATGCTCCTGGCACTGAGTCGCTCTCTGACTCAGCCCTAGTCACGGTGGTCCTTTACTATGTGTTTATGTGCCTTTTTGGGCAACACCCACCTCCCACATTGGCCTGTGCGCTCCACAGGGCAGGGACTATATCTGCTTATCACCCCTGCCTAGTTACCCTCATGAAAATGCTGGTGACAGTGTCTACTTTCAGTGCTTAGAAGGGTCCAACTGGTCCCCCTTTTATTTGGCACCTGCCAATCAACTTGGTTGACTTGAAGGACTCAAACTTCTCCCATCAACATCCTACTTCCCACCAAGGCCTTTGGAGTCACTATATATAACTTAACACTTTTCCCAAAGGACAGACCTTAGCAGTTTGAACATGAGTTGGATTATCCTTGGGGCTGCAGGCCAAGGGTGTGTCATGGGGATGGAGGTTCTTTCCAGGCCTGGCTAAAAGCTCCATTGGATTAATGCCAGAGCATGCGGAGAAAATAAAGCCCTCAGCCATTGCACCCCTGGCAATAAGGAAGGATGCTGGGACTGTGTCTGCCCAGGGACCCAGCTAAACACGCCTTCCATCAGTGCCTCCTGTCATTAGCCAGGGTGGCTTGTGGCCCTGGGCCTGTTCTGGTAGATGCTCCACAAATATATTTATTGAGCACATGAAAAAAGGATGGTGTGGAGGGTGTGTCAGACCTTTCAGAAGCCTGGGAGGCTGGGATACTGGCTGGGTGAGGGGGGACTGGGAACTGGCCTGCGAGACCCCCGCACAGGCCCTGGAGGGACGTATGAGTTGGGGGAAGATGGAGACCTGGTAGGGGAGCCTGTGTGTGCTCAGTGGAGTTGCGGGGTGGCAAGGCGGGGTGTCTTCACAGTGTGTGTGTGTGTGTGGTATGTATGTGTGCGATGTGTATAATGTGCGTGTGGCGTGTGTACATGTGTGTATGTGCATATATGTGCGTGTGCACACCCACGTTTGTGGAGCGCGTCTCAGGCTGTATGTCGTGCTAAATTGTCTTCATTTTCTTTCTCTCTGAGTCACATACACACAAGGTGAGTGGTTCTCACACTCTGTGTGTACACATGAGCAAGCGTGCTTAATGGAAGATCCGCCTCACGTTCCATGAACACACCGGTGAACACGTATGTTTTGTAAGCAGCTCTCGTGTTCAGTGTGTGAACACATATGTCTGCTGGAAGATTCTCCTGTCCTGTGGCCGTGAACACGCACGGTGACGACTGGCTCTCCTCACTTTCTGTGTGTGTTGTCTGCACGCGTCTGCTTGGCAGATTCTCCTCCCGTTCTGTGCGTGTGCACGAACACGTACGTCTGGTACGTGAACGTGGGGCTTTGACGCTGGTTCCCTTCACCCCGCGTGTGGGAGAGCACACACGTGTGTACGTGCGCCCCAGCGTCACGGGTGCTTGTGTTGCCACGTGTGTGTCCCCGGACGGGGGGCTGCTCACGCTCTTGCCGACGTCATCCTTGCTGCTGAGCAGCGCCTCCAGCTCGGCCCGCAGCGCCCGGTTCTGCCGCTCCAGCTCCTCCCGCGCCTCCTGCTCCTCCTCCAGCGCCCGCGTCAGTGACAGCGCCCGGGCCTCACGCTCCCGGCCCTCCGCCTCGACCCGCTCGCGCTCCTCCACCGCCCGAAGGACGGCTGCCTTCTCCTCCGCCAGGAGCTTCCGGGGTGAGGGAGATGGGGTGGGGGAGACAGGTTAGCTGAAAGGAATGTACAGGGGGATGGGGAAGACAGGGCAGCCAAGGGCAGAGACAGACAGACAGACAGAGGCAGAGACACAAGAGGGAGGTAGAGGGATTAAAGTCGCAACCATGTCCCAAAGCAGCCCAACTCTTCAATGGACCACACGGTTGGTGGGAATGTAAACTGGTGCAGCCACTGTGGAGAACAGTATGGAGGGTCCTTAAAAAACTACGAACAGAGTCACCATATGATCCTGCAATCCCACTCCTGGGCACATATCCAGAGAAAACTACTATATGAAAAGATCCATGCAACCCTATGTTCACAGCAGCACTGTTCACAACAGCCGAGACATGGAAGCAACATAAATGTCCATCGACAGATGAATGGATAAAGAAGAGGTGGTACATATATACAATGGAATATTACTCAGCCACAAAAAAGAATGAAATCATGCCACCGGCAGCAACATGGATGGACCTAGAGATGATCACACTAAGTGAAACAAGCCAGACAAAGACAAATATCATATGATATTGTTTATATGTGGAATCTAAAAAAATGATACAGATGAACTTATTTACAAAACAGAAGCAGATCCACAGACATAGAAAACAAACTTACAGTTACTAAAGGGGAAAAGGGGGGAGGGATAAATTTGGAATTTGAGATTAACAGATACATGCTATTATGTATAAAATAGTTAACCAACAAGGACCTACAGCACAGGGAACTATACTCAATATCTTGTAATAACCTAAATGGAAAATTATCTGAAAAAGAATGTGTATATGTGCGTGTATATATATATATATATATATACATATATACACACACATACATATATATATACACACACACATATATCTGAATCACTTTGCTGTACACCTGAAACTAACACAGCATTGTAAATCAACTATACCTCAATTTTTAAAAGTTAAAGGAAATTTTGAGTTGAAAAAAAAAAACCTCTTAAATGGGTCAACTGATCAGCCCCTCATTCTAGATAAACAACTGAGGAAATGGTGTTCCTTTCTTCCTCTTGGGGTAATGGCAGGAAAAAAATACATAAATTTTTAAAATGTACTTCAACCTTCACTGTTTTTTAAGACACAGCAATTGACAATGAAACCTACAAGACGTGCAAAAAAGGAAGAGAATGGGACTCACAGTCAAGAGAAAAATAAGTCCATGGAAACAGACCCACAGATGACCTAGATACTGGGATTATCACACAAGCACTTTGACTGTGTTAAGTAAGTTTCAGGACAAGATGGATACAATGGGTGAAGAGGCAGGGTTATTGCAGGAGGGATTTGAAACTGTAACACAGAACCAAAGAAAAATGCCAGAACTTCAAAATACAATATCTGAAATAAAAAGGTCACTGGATGAAATTGAGAGCAGAATGGACACACATCAGAAGAATCAGTAAACTTGAAAACAGGTCAATAGAGATGATCTAACAGAGCAAAGAAAAAATATTGTAAAAAAAAAATTAGCAGAGCTTTAATAACCTGTGAGACAGTATCATGCAATCAAACATACATGTATTTGGAGTCCCAGAGGAAAGGTTAAAAAAAAAAAGGAGAGGAAGAAGTAAAATTGTCTTTAATCACAGAAAATCGTAGCAAATCCAATGGAACCTATAAAACACCTACTAGCACCAAAATGTGAGTTTAGCTAGATCGTAGGATACAAGATCAATAAACAAAATTGATTACTCTTCCATATTCTAGCAATCAGAAATTAAATAAAAATATTTAAAATAGCATCAAAAATGAAATACGTGGAAATAAATCGGACAAAGATGTGAAAGATGGGCACTGAAAAGTATAAAACATTTCTGAGATTAAATTAAAGAAGGTCTAAATAAATGGATATATATATCTTGTTCCTGGGCCAGAAAACTCAATATCATGAAGATCAATTTTTCCCAAACTGATCTACAGATTCAAAACAATCTCAAACCAAGGAGATTTTTTTTTGCTGTAGAAATTGACAAACTGATTGTAAAATACTGAATACACATGGGAATGCAAAGGACCAAGAAGAGGTAAAATAACTTCGAAAAAGAAGAAAAAATTGGAGAACTAATGCTATCTGATTTTCAATATCTATGCAAAGCAAGTCAGTGGAGAGAATCTTTTCAACAAATAGTGTTTGAACAACTGGATATCCAGATACATATAAAATTAACTTGGAGCTATGATAGCACCATATATAAAAATTAACTCAAAATGGATCATAGAAAATTAAAAGAAAAATGGATCATAGACCTAAAGGTAAAACCTATAACTAGACAACTTTTAGAAAAAAACTCATAGAAGGAAACCACTGTGACCCTAAGTCAGACAAAGATTTCTCAGACACAACACCAAAAGCATAATCCACAGAATAAAAAATTAAAACATTGGACTTCATCAAAACAAAAACTTCTGCTCTTTGAAAGTCTCTACTAAGAGAATGAAAAGAAAAGCCACAGACTGGATGAAAATATTTGCCAAGCAATATATCTGATAAAGAACTCATATTCAGAATATATAAAGAACTTTCGAAATTCAATGATAAGAAAAGAAACAATCCTTTTTTTAAAAAAAAAAAAGGCAAAAGATTTGAACAGGGACTTCACCAAAGAATATGTATGGATGGTAAATAAGCACATAAAAAGATGCTCAACATCGTTTATTAGGGAAATGTGAAGTAAAACCACTACATCTATTGGAAACGTTAAAGTTTTATGCATGACAGTCAAAAACTAGAAACAGCAACTCAAATGTTCATCAACAGTATAGTACTTTTCAAAATGTGGTCTATAAAGGGATAATAATCAGCAGTTAAAAAAAAAAGAGGAATGAATTATTGATGCATGCAAAATCATGGATGAGGGGCTTCCCTGGTGGCGCAGGGGTTAAGAACCCGCCTGCCAATGCAGGGGACATGGATTCAAGCCCTGGTCCGGGAAGATCCCACATGACGTGGAGCAATTAAGCCCGTGCGCCACAACTACTGAGCCTGCGCTCTAGAGCCCGTGAGCCACAACTACTGAACCCACGTGCCACAACTACTGAAGCCCACGCGCCTAGAGCCCGTGCTCCGCAACAAGAGAAGCCACTGCACCGCAACAGAGTAGCCCCCGCTCGCCACAACTAGAGAAAGCCCACGCGCAGCGATGAACAAACACAGCCAAAATTAATGAATAAATAAAATAAATAAATTTATTTCAAAAATGGATGAATCTCAAAGTAATTTTTTCAAGTGAAAGAAGCCAGTCAAAAATGAGATTTATATAAAAATAATTTATATAGAACTCTAGGAGATACAAAACATTTTTTAAAAACGTTTAAAAAATGTTTGATGATCTATGGAATGGTATTAAGCAGTCAAACACACATGTATTTGAAGTCTGAGAAGAAGAGGAAAGAGAGAGAATGGGGCAGAAAAATATCTGAAGAAATAATGGCTGAAGATTTCCACATCTGATCAAAAACACCACCCCAAAGATACAGGAAGCTTGGCAAAGATAAATACAAAACCCCACAGCTGCATATCATAGTCAAACTGCTAAAAACCAAAGAGAAAGAGAAAAAATTTAAACCAGCCAGAAAACCACATCACACTACCTGCAGGGAAACAATGCTTTGAGTGACCACTAACTCTTCATCTGAAACAATGGAGGCCACAGATCATGGAATGATCTCTTTGAAGTGTGGAAAGAATAAAACCGTTTACCTGGAATTCAACAGTCAGTGAAAATACCTTTCAAAAATGAAGGCAAAATAAGGACTCTCACATTTTGCAGATGAAGAAATTGAGGCACAGAGAGGTCGGGCGATTTGCCCAAGCCACACAGCCAGAAAGGGCCTCAGCTGAGATTTGAACCTCAGGGTTGCCTGATCTTAATGCTCTGGGGTTCTGAGAACTTTATTCCATCCTCAGATTGCCAGCTGCTTAACATTATCCCCATCTCCTAGATGGGCAAACTGAGGCTCAAGTGGGACAAGCAGTCTGCCTGAGGTCCACAGGAGTCAGCAGGAGAAGCAAGGTGTGTTATTTCATTTCATCTTCCTACAACCTTCTGGTGTACCTTCAGGACTCTTTCGGGAGTAAAAGTGGGTACCACCAATAATTATTTTGAGGCAAGAGACATAAGCCAGGATGGATGGGTGTCCTATTTTACAGAGGCTCAGAGGGAAGAGGCATCTGGCCCTAAGGTCCTCCCAAGTTCACAGCTGAGCTGCGACATCACATGTTACTGACTGCTCACAATGACCATGGGCAGCGTGGATCAGCATCCCAATTTCCCAGCTTGGTAACCCGAGGTGCCTCACCTGGTCGAACTTGCGCTGCTTCTTCTCCAGCGCGCTCACAAGCTGCCGCTGCTGTTCCAGGTCCACTGTGGCATCGTCCAGCTCTTGCTGCAGCCGGCGGCGGCCCCGCTCCAGCCTCTCCACCACTTCTGTCTTTTCTGCCAGGCGCTGGGTCAGGGCCTCAACCTCTCGGGTGGCCCGGCGCCGTGCCTCCTCCCCTGCCTCCAGTGCCCCCGCCTCTTCTTCCTGGCGCCGCCGCCACTCTGAGAGCTGGGGTGGGGGAGGAGAGAGAGGGAGGGTGTCACTCATGGCTGCGATCCAGGTGTGAGTTGGTGGGGCCCCATTTCCCAGATGAGGAGACTGAGGCCTGAAGGGGGAAATAATTCACTTCATTGGGCACTTCTGCCTCATGAGTAGGGATGAAGTTGTGAGTTCTATGAGCCCCAGCTCCTCCAGGAGGTTAAAATGGTTCTCATCAGGGCCCAGAAGATGGATCAGGGCTGGGCTCTGTCCTGGGGAACCCCCAGTCTGGTGGGGGAGACTGAACATCACAGCCAGGGTGATGGAGGCTAAGGTAAAAGAAGTATGAGACCCATGAGAGTCCACAGGAGGGGTTCAAAAATCTATTTAGAACATTCAAGAGAGAATTCCTGGAGGAGGGGGCATTTGTGATGGATCTTGAAGTATGCATAGGAGTTTTCCAGTTAAAGAAGGATATCTGCAAGCATACATTCATCACTCATTCATTCAACAGGCATTTCTCAAGGTCTCCTATATGTCAGGCTCTATGTTGGCCTATGCTGGGGATCCAGACCTAACTCTGATGGGGTCCCACTTTCAAGGTGCTCCCAGTCTGATGGGGGGACTCATGGGCAAAGACAGTTCCAGCCAGGGTGACTGAAGTGGGGACAAAGGAGAAAGAAGGGTTGTGGGAGCCCAGAGCCGAATGGTCAGGGTTTTCCCAGAACAGGAGAGGCTGACGCTAAGTCCTGAAAAATGAAAAGGGTGCTCCCAAGAGAAGTGAAAAAAGAGATGAGAGATGAATACAGCTAAACATGAAGGAAGGACCAGAGAGTGCAGGGCCTCTGACATCCAGCTGAGAGGCATGGGTTTTGTCCGGGGGGAGCTGGAGAGCCATGGGAGGTCTGTGAGCTAGGGAAGGGCAGGGTCAACTCAGGGTGTAGAAAGACCATGTGAAGTATGAGCTGGAAGGGGAGAGACTAGGGGCAGGGAGGTTTGAAGGGAGGCTGAGATGAGGATCCAGGTGGCTGGGGCTGTGGGGACAGAGAGTAGGGAATGAAACAGAGAGTTGGGGACAGGAGGGATGGGGGTCTGCACCTACAGGCTCTGGGGCTGAGGGAGAGACAGAGGCGGGTATGGCTTGAAGGGGTCTGGCCTATGACATGCTGGGCAATGGGGCCACCCGGAGCAGGGGAACCCAGGAGGAACAGGCTGGGAGACTGGGCATCCCTTTGAGATCTCCCTGCGGGGCTGTTCACCTGGGCCTGCGCAGCCTGCAGCTCGCGGCCCGCCCGCTCCCTGGCAGCTGCCTCCTCATCCAGCTGCTCCCGCAGCCCTGCCGCCTCCGCCTCCAGGGCTCGTGCCCGGGACCCCAGGGTCAGCTTTGCTCTGGTCTCCTCCTGCAGCAGCTCCTGAAGAGGGATGGGAGAATGGATGTTACGTGTGGGCAGGAGCGAGGGGAGGCCTGGGGGGAGCCCGGTGGTGAGAGGTGGGCTGGGATCACCTGGGCATCGTGGAGCTGGGCCTCCATGCTGGTCAGCTCCTTGCTCAGCCTGATGGCTTTGGACTCGGCCTCGCTCAGTGCTCCAGACACAATCTCGAGTTCAGCCTGCAGGGAAGGGACATCTTCTAATGACGACTTCCAGCCAGCCAACCCCTCTGCTCCTCTGCCTCTAATCCCTACCACCATTGCTGGTGAGGGTGCACCAGCATGGAAGGTGCAGCTGCCATGGAAACCAGTCTAGCAGCTCCTTAAAATGGTTCAATGCAGAGTTTCCATACAGCCCAGCAATTCCACCCCTAGGTGTGTACCCAGGAGAAATGAAAAGAAGTCTAGGCAAAAACTTGTACAGGGGTGTTCACGACAGCATTATTCGCAATTGCTGAAAAGCAGAAATAACCCAAATGTCCATCCACGGATGACTGGATAAACAAAATGTGGTCTATCCAGACAATGGAATATTATTTGGCCATAAAAAGGAATGAAGTACTGACACATGCTACAACATGGATGAACCTTGAAAACATTATGTTAAATGAAAGAAGCCAGACACAAAAGGACAAATATTGTATGATTCCATTTCTATGAAATGTCCAGAATAGGAAGTCTAGAGAGACAAAAGAAGGGGATTAGTGGTTGCCGGGGCAGGGGGTGGGACTGGAGGATGATGGCTGCACAGTACAGGATTTCTTTCTGGGCTGATGAAAATGTCCTAAAATTAGGTTACGGTGATGACTGTACAACTCTATGAATATACTAAAAACGATTGAATTGTACATTTTATTTTATTATTTTTTAAAATATTCATTTATTTATTTTGGCTGTGCTGGGTGTTAGTTGTGGCATGTGGGCTCTTAGTTGTGGCATGTGGGATCTAGTTCCCTGACCAGGGGTCAAACCCAGGCCCGCTGCATTGGGAGCACAGAGTCTTACCCACTGGACCACCAGGGAAGTCTCAAACTGTACATTTTAAATGGGTGAATTATACGGTATGTGAGTTATATTACAATAAAGCTGTTCCCCCGGCATGCACATCACCACCACAATGATCCCGGGTGCAGCTCCTGGTCTCACGTTCCTTCGCTGTAGGAATCGGGCAGCAGCTTACCACTTTCTCCCCCCTGGACTGTTGCCTCCATAGGGTAGGACCTCATCTGCTTTGTTCCCTGCTGTGTCCTCAGGGCTCAAAACAGAGCCTGGCACACAGTAGGTGCTCAGAAAATGTTTGTTGGGTGAGTGCCTCCAGCACATGTGTGTTACCCTGAACCTTCTTCTCTCCCTTTTTGAGGTTCACTTAACAAACAAGGTTGGGTTCAAATTCTGGCTGGTAAGAAAATTTATCTGAAAACTTGGAAATAAGAAAAGGCAGTGGTCAGGCATCCTTTAGAAAGGACAGGACTGGGACTTCCCTGGTGGCGCAGCGGTTAAGAATACACCTGCCAACGCAGGGGACATGGGTTCGAGCCCTGGTCCGGGAAGATCCCACATGCCGCAGAGCAACTAAGCCCGTGCACTACAACTACTGAGCCTGTGCTCTAGAGCCCGTGAGCCACAACTACTGAGCCCGTGTGCCACAACTACTGAAGCCTGCGTGCCTAGAGCCCGTGCTCCGCAACAAGAGAAGCCACCGCGATGAGAAGCCCGCACACCACAACGAAGAGTAGCCCCCGCTCACAGCAACTAGAGAAAGCATGCATGCAGCAACGAAGACCCAACGCAGCCAAAAATCAATCAATCAATCAATAAATCACTTTGTTGTACACTTGAAACTAACACATTGTAAATCAACTACACTTCTATAAAGCTTACATTTGATTGCCCTTTGGGACATTAACCGGTTTGTCTCTGACTGCGCCATTTCGTTCTGGCATTCTCTCTTTTGCTGACTACACACACACCAATTTGTTGTTGTTTCTCTCCTTGAACATCTTTGACATTCTGCTGGATCCCTCATTAATGCTTTTTTTAAAATATTTATGTTTTTATTGAAGTATAATTGATTTACAATGTTGTGTTAGTTTCAGGGGTACAGCTAAGTGATTCAGTTATACATACATTATACACATATTCTTTTTCAGATTCTTTTCTCATATAGGTTATTACAAAATATTGAGTATAGTTCCTTGTGTTATATAGTAGGTCCTTGTAGTTCATGTATTTTATATATATTAGTGTGTATATATTACTCCCAAATTCCTAATTTACCCCTCCCCTGCAACTTTCCCCTTTGGTAACCATAAGTTTGTTTTCTATGTCTGTGAGTCTGTTTCTGTTTTGTAAATAAGTTCTTTTGTATCATTTTTTTAGATTCCACATATAAACGATATCATATGATATTTGTCTCTGTCTGACTTACTTCACTTAGTATGATAATCTCTAGGTCCATCCATGTTGCTGGAAATGGCATTATTTCATTCTTTTTCATGGTTCATTATTGCTTTAAATAAATCTTTGACATGGGCTTATTATGTCTTTGTATGACAGTCATGCTTTGAACTTCTGAAAATGATATTTTGAGCTGACCTTGGTACCTCCTGGCTGTGTGACTTGGGCAAGTGATTCCTATCTTTTTTAAAAAAAAAAATTTTATTTATTTATTTGGCTGCGCCAGGTCTTAGTTATGGCATGCAGGATCTTCGCTATGGCATGAGGGATCTTTTAGTTGAGGAATGCATGCGGGATCTAGTTCCCTGACTAGGGATCGAACCCGGGCCCCCTGCATTGGGATCATGGAGTCTTAACCACTGGACCACCAGGGAAGTGCCTGATTCCTATCTTTTTGGTGCTCAGTTTTTCTCATCTGTGAAATGGGGATGATAACAGGACCTACCTCCCAGGGCTGCTTTGAAGAGTCAATGAAATAATGAACGTAAAGTGACTAGCTCAGTGCCTGGCATATACCTGTGCTCAATATATAGGTACATCTGACAATTTTTGAGAGCCTACTGAGAACCCAGGAACTATTCTAAAAGCTTTCCAAGTTTAGGCTCGCTGGATTCACACACCGACCCTATGAGGCAGATACTATTATTAGTCTAAGTTTACATAAAGGGAAGCCGAGGCACAGAGAGGTTAGGCAATTTGCCTAAGATCACACAGCTACAAGTGGTGGAACTGAGATTTTAGCCCAGGCAGAATGGCTCTAGAGCTGCCCTGTCCAATACGGTAGCCACTAGCCTTAGGTGGCTATTTAACTTTAAAGTAATTAAAATTAAATAAAATGAAAATCCAGCTCCTCAGGTGTACTCCTCACATGCCAGGTGGATAGTGCAGTTACAGAACATTTCCATCACGGAAGAAAGTTCTACTGACCAGTGCAACCTAGAACTCCCGCTATCGGCCACCAGACTCTACTCTTGGTGTCACTTTTATTTCTGTAACACGTAAAGTGCTTAGGAGAATGAGCACTACATAGCTTAATTCCATGGGGGCAGCCCCTAGCTGTCCCCCCACATCCCTTCTCCCCTGGTCCCACTGTGACAGGCTGTTAGGTAGGCCCGTGGCTGCCAGCTAGAAACTATATTTCCCAGTCTCCTTTGCAGCTAGCTGTGGTCATGTGATTATGTTATGGCCAATGGAATGCAAGCAAAGTGATATATGCAAATTCCATCCCATCCTCTTTTCCCCTTCCTAAGCTGGAGCACACAGGTGCCCACAATCCAGATTTAACTCTGAAGATGAGGTCAATGCCCTCAGGGATAATGGAGTGACCTCATGGAGCATAAGTGTCCCGCCAGCCTCCACTGCTTACTCTGAGCCTCTTTCCTGAGACGGAAGACACATGTCTTTTATTCAAGCTGATGAATTCTGGAGTCTCTTTGTTATATCGACTTAACTTTCACCTTAACTATAGACTCTTTTAATCCTGAAATTGAAAATGGTAACAGTGGTTTCCCCGCCTTGGGGTTGGGGAATTAAAAGTCATTCTTACCCTCTTTCTCCTTCTTTGTATTCCCAGTAATAAACAGGTATTGGTCGCTTAGTTAAAAAACATAATAAAATTTTAAAAACCCACATTTTTTCTAACAGTCATAGTATGATATTGTCCTGACACAGGTCCAAGTATTCACGCTGGGTTTTTCTAATCAGACCACGGATTATTTAAGACCAGAAGATAAGAGGGTGGAGGGTGGGCGCTGTGGCAGGGTTAAGAGCTACAGGATCAGTCATGCCTGGGTTCACGCTTTGGCTCTGAGGGACCCAAGACAATCAACTTCACGTCCCTGGGCCTCAGTTTCCTTGTGTGTAAAATGGGAACAATATTAGCACTTCCCTCAAAGAAGCATTAGGAGGAGCCTTTGGCAAAATACACAGGATGTTTGGTGCATAGTAATCCCTCACCAAATACTAGCTATTAATGTGTGATTATGTTGGAAAAGTTGGAAAGGACAGTAGGGTTGATGTGGACCAAACTGAAGTCCAGAGGGGGCAGGCATCTCACCCAAAGCCACACAGCAGAGACCACCCCCTACCTAGCCGCCCCACTCACCTGGGCTCGCTGCAGCTTCTCAGTAGCCTCTGCTCGTGCCCGCTCCCCATCGCCAGCCCGGCCCTGCACCTCCTGCAACTGTGACTCCAGGCGACGCCTCCGTTGCTCACCCTCCTGACGCGCGGTCTGCAGGTTGCTTAGCTCCGTCCGTAGCTCAGACACTTCAGCCTCCAGAGCCAACCGGGTCTTCTCCCATGTACCTTTGCTCTGGTGGGGGAGAGAGACAGCAATGATTTTATGATTCCCTTTCTCTACCAGACCAGGCACATGAACGCCCCAAGTCCTTTGTACTGTCTATTCCCTCTGGAACTCCTCACTGTTCCTTAAAGACCCAGGCACATTCCTGCCTCAGGGCCTTTGCACTGGCTGTTCCCTCTGCCTGGAACATGTTTCCCTGTGATGCCAGGATGGCTCACCCATCACCTCCCTCAGTTTTTTACTCAGATGTCATCTTTTCACTGAATCTCTCCAAGGCCTCTCTATTTCAAATCACAACACGCCCCCACCTGGCCATTAGCACTCTGAAACCTCTTTTCCTGTTCATCATCTTCCCATAGCACTTATGACCCCGCTATATATTATGAATGTGTTTAGATTGTTTACTCTCTGCCTTGCCTGCTAAAACGTGAGCTCCACGACGGAAGTGGGTATTGGTTGCTTGGCTCACAGCTGGGGCCCCCAGTACCAACCCGGGAATATACTACATATTCAATTAACATCTGCTGAATGCAAGATGGATCAGGGACATGGATACGTGAGGAGAAAAAATGCGCTGGCCTAGAACCAGCCAGAGGTACCTCCTCCAACCCAGCATCCTGCTTCCCCTCCCCATGGCTCCGCATACACTCCTCCCCCATCTCAACCCACCCTCCGGGCTTGCTCCAGCTGCTCTGCCAGCTCTCCCAGTGCCTGGCCATGGCGCTGCCGCAGCTCCTGCACCGCCACCTCATGAACGCGCGTTTCCTCCTCCAGAGCCTTCTTCAACTCTGTCACCTCCTGTTCTCTCTTGGACCTTTTATTGGGGAAGGGGAAGGGAACAGAATTTCAGAATAGAGGAAGGCTGGGACTTTGAGGGAGCCCCTGACTGCTGGTTGTGCCTCCTTTTATTCTTTCCCTCCAAGGATGGGGACCTCACTCTACCTTCCCCAAGGGATCTGGGCAGTGATGCTGCAGAAGAAGGGTGGCTTTAAGGGTGAGCTCCTAGGCATCTTTCAAAACCCTATTCAAAAGGCCCCTTCTCAAAGAAGTCTTTTTGGACTCCCTCCCATAGAGTGATACAAGGGCCCTCTCTGATCATCCACGATGCCCTGTCGTACTCCATTAAAGCTCACTTTGTTCTGCACTGTGTCTGTCTTTGCCCGAATCTGCCTACCCCTGGACTGGGAGTTCCTGAGGGCAATGCCTGAGTCTTGACTCATCTCTGTCCCCAGCGTGGCCCACGCTGGGCCCAGAGCCCGTGTCCAATAAACAACTGTTGAACGACTAAACAACTGTGTGGATGGAGAGCTTGGACCCACATCCTTTTCCCTGCCCCGCCCCTAGCCCCCATGTGCCCCACCTGTGCCAGCTACAGGCCACCCAGCCTCACCGGAGCTCCTGCTGCGCGTTGGTGGAGTCCAGCGTGTCCTCCAGCTCGCTCCGCAGTGCCTCCAGCTCCTCACCCAGGTCCCGGCGCTGCTTCTCTGCCTTGGCCCTGGCTGCGCGCTCAGCCTCCAGGTCCTCCTGGGCCTCGGCCAGCCCCGCTTGTGCTTCCCGCAGGGATTTGAGCAGCTGGGCCCGGGCCCCGCCCTCATCCTCTGCCCTGGGGGTGGACGAGGACCAGGGGGTTGGTATAGGGGCAGGCAGGGGGTGGGGACGATTTCTAGGGGTTGGAGGGCCAGACACGGCCAGTCCCCGGTTAAAAGCCCAGCTCTGCCCTTGGGCATGTGTCTCCAGTACTCAGAGCCTCAGCTTTCTTAGCTGTAAAATGGGGATGACACCACCAGTAATCACAGGGACACTTATTAAGTTCCTGCCACTTGAGAGCACTTTATCATTTTGTGTAACATTCATGCCAAATGAGGAAACTGGGGCCCAGAGCGGGAAAGTACTTGCTTGCCCTGGTCACACGGTCAGTGGGTGGCTGACCCCAGAGTCCCTCCTCATAACCCCTATGGGATCGACCTCTTGCAAAGAGAAGCTGAATGGAGCAGCAGCGTGGACTCTGGGTTAAATGGCTCAGGGAGGTGGTCCAGTGGTTAGGACTCTGCACTTCCACTGCAGGGGGGTGTGGGTTCGATCCCTGGTCTGGGAACTAAGATTTCACAAGCCGTGCGGCAGCGGCCAAAAAAAAAAGAAAAAACAAAAAAAACCCTGTAAGAATGGCTCAGGGAGATGCACCGACCATGGTCTGTATCCCCTGCTCGGCCACCTGCCCTGGCAAGCGACAGCTTCTCTGAACTGCGGGCTCCTATCTGTGAGAAAGCGTGACTGCCCCCCTTCACAGGACTGCCGCGAGGTTGGCAGTGTAGCGCCAAAGGCTACATGTTATATGATTCCACGTGAAAGAGTAAGAATTGGCAAATCCTATGCGGACAGAAAGCAAATCGGTGGTTGCCGGGGGTTGGGGGGGAGGGGAAACTGGAAGTGACTGCGTCATAGGATTCTTTTTTTGAGGTGACGAAAATGTTCTGAATAGAGGTAGTGGTTGCACAACATCGCAGACATACCAAAGGCCACTGAACTGTATGCTTTAAAACGGGTAATTTTTTTTCTTTCTGGCTGTGCCACGCATCTTGCAGGATCCCAGTGAAAGCACGGAGTCCTAATCGCTAGGCCACCAGGGAACTCCCTAAAATGGTTAATTTTGTTATGTGAATTTCACCTCAATACAAAAGAAAACGGAAAAAAATAACGGCAATAACGGAAGGTAGGAACAGACACACGCAGCATCTAATGAGGGCTTAGGGTATGCCAAGCATGTTCTCAGCCCCTTCTCATTTAATCCCTACACTAATCCTAGGAGAGTTTCTATAATCATGCCCTTTTGCCAGATAGAGAAACTGAGGCTCGAGAGGTGATGTCACCCAGGTGAGCTCACATGGCCAAAAAGGGGAGGAGCCAGGATTTGAACCCAGAAGTCAGGCTGGAGGGTGCGTGTTCTTAACCCACCTCCACCAACCCCGTGTCCCATCGATTCTCAGATGCACGTTTTCCCCACATTGTAACCTCTCTGAAATCAAGCTGCGCCCATACACAAGGGCACCTCAGGTCGCATGGAGTGCAGTGAGTGAAAAGCACTTGAAACACCGCGCATCATATCTGGCACACAGTAAGTGCTCAATAATTGTGAATGGCTGTAAGTATGACGATTATGATTCCTAAGACGGCCAGACCACCTACCAATCACAGCGGATTCTGGGCTGTTTGGTTTTGAGAGGCTGGGGTTGTGGGAGAAGAAGAAATAGCATTTCCTTGCCTCTGTGCAAGAAACTGTGTAAGTCACCAGACACGTAGGGCCCGGTTTCAGTCTTCCCTTAACCAAGTGGGCTTGGAACTCTGTGTCCATCTTACAGAAGGGGACACGGAGGCTCAGAGTGGGTGTGCACGGCTGGTGAGCGGCTCGGCCGAGCTCTGTACCTGCGGGAGGGTCTCGCCAGGCGCCCCCAACGCTGGCAGGCGGCGCCCCCGTGCTGTGCACCCCACCCGGCCCACTCCGCACCTGGCCAAGGCGACCTGCAGCTCCTCCTCCTTGCGGCCCAGCTGGGCCCGCAGCTCCTCCGCCCGCTGCTGCTGTTCCACCATCTGCTCCTGCAGCTCTGAGCCCTCCACGTCCAGCCGCCGCTTCAGCTTCTCCAGCTCCTGGCGGCTCTTCTCCTCCTTCCGGAGGCGATCTGGAGGCGGGAGGTGGGGGGGTGGGGCATGCACAAGGGAGCCAGACCCACACACCCAGGGAGACCCACGGCCCCCGCAGTCAGGCTGAGCTCAGCGTCTCTTTCCACCCCTCCCGCTCTTTCCCAGCTTCCCCATCCCTGGGATCGCCCACTGGTCCCCAGACCCCCAGATGCCTTCTCCCCTCCGCCCCCCAGGGACAGCCCCTGCTCCTGCTTGCTGGCTCTCTCTGCCCTGCCCTTTCCTCCCTGCCTCCCCGGCCTCCTCCTGTGCTCTCTCCCTTCTGTTTCTGCTTCTGAGTCCACAGCAAGGGACAGAGATAAAAAAGTGTCTGAAACAGCTAGTGGGACCGTCAGATTGAGAGTGACCCAAGACACTTAGGAGAGAGTGAGAGAATTGGTTGGAGAGAGACAGAAACAACTTAAGAGCTGGGAGGACACCTAACCTGTCCCGAGTCTTCTTTCCTGCCCCCATTTAACAGATATGACCACTGAGGCCCCAGAGCACATGAAGGTCACCCGAGGTACCCCCTGACCCCGCTGGAGTGTGCACGGGCCCCCACTGAGGGGCAGGTGCTCACCCTCCATGTCTGCAATCGTGGCCTCGTATTTGAGTCGAAGCTTATTGAGGCTCTTGACTTTCTCCTCCTCCTCAGCTGCCTGGGATGAGAACTCGGCCAGACGCTCCTCCAGCAGCTTCCGCTCCTGAGGGTGGTAGGAGGTGGGGGTGGGGCATTAGGGGCCCGACCCTCATCTTTGATATCATTCTCATCTGCGTTTCTGCTTATCTCCATCCTTCCCTGACCTTTCCTGCTCCCACCCCCTTCCCTCCTTTTGCATTCTTTAGGGTCTAGGGACCCGTCCTACCCCCACGGGGTTCACGCCTGTTAACTGTGGAGACTCCCACTATTTGAAGGACACCCCCATTCATTAACCCATTGGCCCACAGATGGATACTGAGGTTGATTCAAATCAATTGCTATTATAAACAACACTGCAGTGAACATCTTTGCACATGTGCTGCACTTATGGGTGAGTTCTGGAGCCTTGTGACTACTACAGGTCCAGCTCATGGACCAGCAGCATCAGCACCAAACGGGAGCTTGCTAGGAATGGAATCTCAGGTTCCACCCGAGACGGCTGAATCAGAATCTCCATTTTAACAAGTTCTCCATATAATTCCTGGGCACGGTGGAGTTTGAGAAGCACTGGCCTGGAGCAGCTCTTTTCTTTTTTCTTTCTGTTTATTATTTTTATTTATTATTTTATTTTTTAAATTTATTTTTGAGCAGCACTTTTCAAACTGTCAGTGGTTTTGGAAATCAAGGCAGGGGGTCAGCACTACCTCAAAAAGGAACAAATAGAACAGAGCAGAAGAGAAGAGCCACCGCATCCAAGGAATGTTGCAAAAAACTGTGCATCCTTGAGCTCTCAACTCAGGCACCATTGCCTCCAGGAAGCCTGCCCTGACTACCCCTAGCACAAGTCAGGCCACCCCACTTCCATGGTTTTCTGTTCTTTTCTGACCGTTTATAATTAGTTCATGATGTGTGGTTATGTTGATTTCCTGGGGTGACTCATCTAGCTTCCCTCTCCCCCCATGCCCCTGTGAGGACAGAAATGGTTTTCTAGTTAGTTAAATGCCATATCGCCTGTGCCTAGTCCAGTCCTGGCTGTGCCATGTTAAAGATGGTGGCAGACTCTTCACCATGTCCCCAGCCAGAGGCAGAGTCTAATTCCCCAACCCTTGAATCTAGACTGAGTCTGCTTTAAGCTCAGTGGTCTGCAGACCACAGCCTGCAGGCCAAATATGGCCCACTGCTTGTGTTTATAAATAAAGTTTTATTGGGACACAGCCACGCCCATTTGATCACAGACCACCTGTGGCTGCTTTCATGCTACAACGGCAGAATTGAGTGGTCGTCACAGAAACGGAGTGGCCTGCCAAGGCCCGAATATTTACTATCTGGCCTTCTAGAGAAAATGTTTGCCAACACCTGATCTATAGAATTCAAGGGAAGTGATGCCGTGTCAGTTCCAGCCTTAAGCCTTTCAGAGACCTGCCCACTTCCACTTCTTTTTCTGGGAGCCCTGAGCTGCCAGGTGAGAAACCCAGGCTCTCCCGTGGGCAGAGAGGTCACACAAAAGAGCACCTGGACACCAGCCCTCCAGCGCCCGCCACTACGTCATCGCGACTGCCTAAGGGGACCACAGTCCAGCCCACCCACACAACGATGGGATGTAATGAAACGGGGGTCGTTTTTAGCGATGCGGCCTTGGGGTGTCGGATGATCCAGAGATAGATAATGACACATAATAGCTGCTCAATAAATACCAGCTTGAGTGAAGCTGTGACAGAGACACAAGGAGCTGGAAAGGGTTCAAAGGAGACACAGCCAAGACCGAGAGTTTGAAGACCCCTAGAGGTGGGGCAAGCTGGGGGGGATGCAGAGAAGGACCTGTGCTCACCAGTGAGCCCACTCCCCCTGCCCTTGGGGTCACAGCCCACCCACCTTGCTCAGCTTGGCGTTCTGATCTTCCAAGAGTAACAGATCCTCCCCAAACTTTTTCAGCTTTGCCTCCGTCGTCACTTTCTCCAGCTGCAGCTTCTGCCGGGCCCCTTCCTCAGACTCGAGGTGGGTCTCCAGCTCCTGCAGTGGGGAGAAGGCAGGGTTGAGGACCCAGCGGCTGGGGACTGACGTGTCATGGGAAGGATGGGTGGAGGGGATGGTTCACGGATCTCCGGGGCTCATGGCTCAGACAGGTCCACAGTCTGGGTGGGGCTGGGAAGGATCCAACGCTTACTTTTCATTCATTGGGTCAATAAACACTGATTGAGTGCCTGGTGGGGGCCAGGCACCGTTTGAGGTATTAGGATAGATAAAAATCTTTGTCTATCACATTGAAATCACATTCTTGTATGTGTGTGTGAAGATTATAAACAATAAACATGTCACAGAGATGGGCACCGTCCACTACAGCAGTCACCAGGCACGCGGGGCGATTTGTGGTGTGAGACTGGAAATTAAGATTCAATATTTTGCAATGACATGGACGGACCTCAAGGGCATTATGCTAAGGGAAATAAGTCAGACAGAGAAATACAAATACCAGACAATCTCACTTATGAATGGAATCGAAGAAACAAAACTAAAACAAGAAAAAAACACAAGCTCAGGGCTCTCCTGGTGGCGCAGTGGTTGGGAATCTGCCTGCCAACGCAGGGGACACGGGTTCGATCCCTGGTCCGGGAAGATCCCACATGCCGCGGAGCAGCTAAGCCCGTGTGCCACAACTACTGAGCCCAACTGCTGCAACTACTGAAGCCTGCGTGCCTAGAGCCTGTGCTCCACAGCAGGGGGAAGCCACCTCAATGAGAAGCCCGCGCACGGCAAGGAGGAGTAGCCCCCACTCGCCACAACTAGAGAAAGCCCACACACAGCAACGAAGACCCAACACAGCCAAAAATAAATAAATAAATGAATAAATAAAAACGCAAGCTCAGGGAATTCCCTGGTGGTCCAATGGTTAGGACTTGGTGCTCTCACTGCCGAGGGCCTGGGTTCAATCCCTGATCGGGAAACTAAGATCCTGCAAACTGAGTGGCACAACAAAACAAAACAAAACAAAACCCACAGGTTCATAGATGCAGAGAACAGATTGGTAGTTGCCAGAGGTGTGCGGGTAGGGAGGTGGGAGAAATGGGTGAAGGGGTTCAAACTTCCAGTTATGAAATAAGTCATAGGGATGTAATGTACAGCATGGCGGCTGTAGCTAATAATACTTTATTGTGTATTTGAAAATTGCTAAGGGAGTAGATCTTAAAAATTCTCATCACAAGAAAAATTTTTTTCTAACTACTTAAGGTGCTGGATGTAAATTAGACTTATTGCAGTGATCACTTTGCAATGTATATAGATATCGAATCATTATGTGTACACCTGAAAGTAATATAATGTTATATGTCAATTACACCTCAATTTTTAAAAATTCAATATTACGTGTGGCCTTGATGGCTGGTAAAATTGGGAGTCCCTATAATGGCCTAATCACAAGTCCTTCTACCTGCCCTGCTACCAAAGACAAGGTCCCCTAACCAATAACCCTCTGTATCCTGGGGACCAGACAGGGTACCTGCTTATCCCTATCTAGTAGGCTTCAGTTACCTGCTAGTCCTTGGAATTATTTAAAACAAACCAATCGGGAATTCCCTGGTGGTCCAGTGGTTAGGACTCTGCGTTTCCACTGTAGGGGGCATGGATTCGATCCCTGGTCGGGGAACTAAGATCCCGCATGCCGTGTGGCACAGCCAAAAAATAAAAAATAAATAAACAAACCAATCACATCTTCCTGCAGGAACCAGGGGTCACCTCATCCTCTTGTTACCACTAGGCTTGCCTCTCACAGCTGCAGCTTGTTCATGCCATTCCTGAATGCAACCCCACTGTGACTCTCTGTGCCATGGTGTCTGCCTCCCTCAGGCTGTGAACATTTGTGACTAATAACGTGCTTTCTGTCTCATCTGTCCAGGATCAGGTGTGGTGTGTTAGGCCATCTCCATAACCACAGGGCAGGATCCCCGCCCCCCTCACCAATGGGGTCAAGAGGAGGTAATTAAAGTACTACTGAGTTCTTAAAATGTGACCAGTCTGAGTCATCGAATTTTCAATTTAATTCGATTTCTTTTAAATTTAAAACCAGTCACTCAATTAATTATTGGGGAACTTTTAAGTGTGTTTGGATCAACTTGGGGATGTCAATCTACTTTTTTTCACAGAAGAAGTTATGAAACACAAATGCAGATGAAGTCCTGCCAATGAAAATTGAGCATCTGAATTGAGACGTGCCTTAAGTGTAAAATACACAATGGATTTTGAAGGGGAACCATGGCAGGGCAGCCTGCCTTGGAATGCAGCAGCACAGAGGCAAATGGAGCCAGGAGATGGAGAGAGGCAGAGTACTGAAGCTACTGCTTGAGCACCCGGATCCAGCCATGCCTGACGCTTACACATTCTAGAGTCTCCCATTAATTTGAAAGCCAAAAAAAAAAGTATTCTTTTTGCTTAAGACACTTGGAGCTGAGTTTTGTTTTGTTTCATTTTTTCAAATTCATGGCCAAAAGAGGCAGGGTTTGCTGAAGCACAGGTGTGTGGGGTAAACAGAAGGGGTGGGGGGAGGCGGCCTCGGGCGCACGGGGGCCAGACCTGTATATGTTGCTGCAGCCTCCTCTTCTCGGTTTGCAGCTGGCGGCTGCACTCCTCCTCCTCGCCCACACGGGCCTCTAGCTCCGACACCACCAGTTCCAGCTCCTGCTTTCGGGCTGCCAGCCGCCCCCGGGTCTCCTCAGTCTCAGCACACAATTCTGCCTCTGCTCGCAGTTGCTCTGCCAGGCGGGCACGCTCCTCTTCCAGCTGGGGATGGGGTAGGAGGTCAGCGTCTGTTAGGTAGTGCTCCCAGGATGGCCCTCAGTGGAGCACAAGGTCCCTCCTGCCCCCTGAGTTACTTTGCCTTTTGAGGCCTGGGGGGCAGGAGGGAGAGATGGAAGACAGTCCCCTATTCTGCTCTTCATCTCAGGATGACCCCTAGTCACCAAGGCAGACCCCTGGGGGCCTCCCTCTCCCTCACCTCCCTACAGCCCATCAGTCCCCAGCTCCATCCCTCCTGCCCCCCTCCTCTCTCCCCGTAACCCTAACAGGCTTGAGCCTCATCCTCTCCCAATGGACTCTCTACCCGCTCTCCCAGCCTCCAGTCTCTCCATCTCCAGTCCATCCTCCAAATAGCCCCAGGGAGGACTTTCTATCAGCTCACAGTGCATTTAATATTCCTACGCCCAGAAATTTAACCAAAGGAAATAATTCTGAAAAACAAACAGAAAAATGCTCAAGAAGGGGTTTGCTTCAGCGTTATTTTAAGATTCCAGAAATACTGGCAACAGTTAAAAGTCCACCGCCTGTGTAGGATAGCCCAGCCCCTGCCCTGCCCGAGGCTGGACCGGCCTCCTGATCATCTTGGCTCTGCAGCAACCAGCCCCACCCCCCACTCAACACCCTGGCTACATCCCCAGGGCCCCGCTCCCAGCATCTCGCTGCTCAACCACACCAGTTTCCGCCCCCATTCGGCCCCAGTAAACCTCGGTTCTCCGCCAGCCCGCAACCTACCCCTGCCCCCGACCCAGCTCAGCTGGAAGCCCCGCCCACCATAGGCTCCTCCCACCACCACGCCCTCACCCGGGGACCTCGCCCCTTACCTGCGCCAACCGGCCCTGGAGCTCGCCCACCTCGCGGGCACTCTGCTGCTGCAGCTCCTGCACTTTCTGTAGTTCCTGCGCCCGTGCCTGCAGCACCTCATCCTGCCGCGTTACCTGCAGCAGTGGCTTCACCTAGGGGGACAGGAGGGATGGTGGGTGACTGGCTCCCACCGTGGGAGGCCGCTGGGCTCAGGAGCTAAGAACTCACGCTCTGAGCAGGGCCGCATTCCTGGGTTCGCATTTCAGCTCCTCCACTACTGGCCTTGTGACCCCATCAGTCGGAATGAGTGAATGACTTCACATTTGCCAACAGCCTAGAACAGTCCGGGGTACAGTACAAGCAGCACTAAATGTGTCCCTTTTTTGCTACAGGGTCCCTTTGCCTACAGGAGACACTGTGCCTCAAAGTTCTTGGTCCAAGGTCCATAGTGAGAGATGCACTTTACACTGTGTGATTCCAGGCTGGAGTGACAGGCCAGCCCCCCACCCCCCATGAATAACCAAAATGAAAGTTTCACCAAACCACCCTCCCCTTTGCTAAGCGGGATTGCTCTGCTCATGTCTGTTCTATTGTTTTTCTTTGGTTCTCCTCAACTCCGATTCTTCTCAACTTCTCTACTGTATTTGATTCTATTTTATTATCTTCTTTTCTGAGCTAATTCATAGCATTTATCACAGCTATAACTTTCTGTTTATTTGTGGGATTCATTCACTGATGCCTGTGTGGACCAAGAATGTTGCCGGACGTCGCCTGCCATATCGGTAAACAGAGGATGTTGAGGCCATCAAGCCGGGAGCTGCTGCAGCTGCCCCCAACGGTGCACCCCGAGCGGATTCAGGATGGAGGAAAACAGGATACTGGCCCTAGGTCATTAAGGTGCATAGCAAAGGAATAATTTCATTCAGCCCGGACTCTCGCATCTTCCCATTCAGAGAAAAGCTGCTAAATTCGTTAACTCAAGATGGCTGGTTTTTCTTTAATTAGCAGTAATCTTGATGTTTGACTACCTGGTTTTGTTTGTTTGTTTGTTTGTTTCAAAACTCCTATATATCCCAGCTCCTCCCTTCCCTCTTTGGAACAGTCCCTCAGAGCTATCTGAGGGCCATATCCCGGGCTAAAGTCCTCAGTAAAGCCCCAAACAAAACAAAATTCTCAACTTGTAGGTTGTGTATTTTTTTTCAGTCGACACCTGGCAAACCACACCTCCTGTCCCCGGACCTAGGATAGGCAAACTTTTTCTTAAAGGGCCAGCTAGGAAATATTTGAGGCTTTGCAGGCTATCCTGTCTCTGTTTTAACTACTCCATTCAGCTGCTGTAACTCAAAAACAGGCACAGACAATACAGTAACCAAACCAATGGGCATTTACAAAAACAGGTGTCTGGCCCATGGGCCATAGCTTACCAACCCCTGCCCTAAACTGTGGGCTCCACGGGGCAGGGCACTGTATTTTTTTTTTAATTGAAGTATATAGTTGATTTACAACGTTGTGTTAGTTTAAGGTGCACAGCATAGTGATTCAGTTATATATAACTATATATATTCTTATATATTCTAATATATATATATATATATTCTTTTTTAGATTCTTTTCCATTATAGGTTATTACAAGATATTGGGTATAGTTCCCGGTGTTATACAGTAGGTCCTTGTAGGTGGGGCATTGTCTGTTTTTATTTACCATTTTATTATTGTACCCTCAAAAGTTACTGGCACATAGTAGGTGCTCAGTTAACATGGGCTGAGGGCATGTAGGCTGACAGTTCAGACATCATATTCAGAATTACACTGAACAGCTGTGTTTTTGCCTCCAAATCTCCATCCTCCTTCCTGGTCTCCAATTTCCCATTGGGAGAACACCCTGCCTCGAAGCTCACACACTTGGCTCCGCCCCTCTGCATTGGGGAGGCATGTGATGCCGGCCTGGCTCATCTGATGTGTAATGACTGGTTCTGGGATGGTCATATGACTCCAGCCAGGCCAGTGAGAGTGAAACCTGGGACTCCGGCTGGAGCTCTGTGATAAGAAAAGACCACAGTGGCCTAGTTGGTGGCCGCCATGTGGGAAGAGTCTGCAGGGATCATCATGGAGGAAAGTCACATGGGAGGCACAGAATGTCAGATAACTAACATTGTTTGGGCCCTTGTGCAATAAGGGGTTAACTCAGCAGGTCTGGGTTGTTCAAACCCTGCACATTTCAAGGAAAGGACTGGCCCTTGGCTGGTTCCTGCGAGATCATCTCTAAACCTCTGGATTATCCTGCCTGATAAGAGTCCTTTATTTACCTTGACCTCTGGCGGGGCTGGAGTAACTAAGGTCAACCACGTGGACAGTCAAGGGGGTCAATCACATGCCTATGAAAACCCTAGACACTAAGGCTTGGGTAAGCTTCCTTGGTTGGCAATATTCCATATGTGCTGTCATACAGCATTTCTACAAGAATTAAGTCCTATCTGTACAATTCTACTGGGAGTGGACAATTGGAAGCTCGTGTCTGGTCTCTCCTGGACTCTGCCCTGTGCGCCTTTTACCTTTTCTGATTTCAATGTCCATCCTTTCACTGTAATAAACTGTAACCATGAGCATAACAGCTTTTCTAAGTTCTGTGAGTCCTTCCAGTGAATCATTGACTCCCAGGGGGTCTTAGGGACCTCAACTCAACCCTAGATCCAGCTGCACCTAAAGCTGTCCCATATCTTTTATCCACGTTGGTTTGAGTCAGATTTTTTGTCGCTTGTTACCTCAAGAATCCTGATGAACAAAAGGTGGGCTGATTAGTCCCATTTTGCACATGCACAAAACTGAGGTCCAAACCAAGAAAATCACTTGCCCAAGCAGACCTGGCCCCAAGGACCTGTCTCCTTGCCACTTGGGCCACCTCTCCAGGTGCCCTCACCTTGATGAAGAGCCGCCACCACTGCCAGTGTCTCAGCTTGAGGTAAGCTGCACAGTTCCGCTGCATCACCCTCAGAGCACTCTGCTGCTGCTGGCGCTTCTGGAAGGCCCTGGGTGGGGAGATGGGTGGGTGGGACAATGGAGACTCAGCCCCTCCAGGCCCTGTCCCCTTAGCAAGGGAGCAAAGCTCTCTCCAATTAGTCAACCATTATTAAATGCCTACTGTGTGCAAGCACTGCTCTATTATCAGTAAATCTTGTTGGGTTCCGTCTATCAGTCTCTCTGTCCTTGACTCTCTCTGCCCTATTCCCCCCTCTCCGTTCCCACAGCCCCAGCCCCAGTTCAGCCCCAGCCTCATCTTCCACCCACTGGACCCTCACCCCAGCCACCTCCCCAGCTTCCCAGCCTCCAGAGAGGGCTTTCTATGTCCACAGCTGACCCACCCCTCTCCTGCTCCTCAGTGCCCCTGGATATGGTCCCTGCCCCTCTGCCTGGTGTTTGGGGAGTCCTTTATTCTCTGATCCTTCCTCTGGGCCAGTTCCAAGGGAGAAGGAGACTCTCCTGAAAACTCCCTGCATTCCTGAAATGTACCAGGCTCTCACATCACTAGGCCTTGGCACAAGCTGTCACTCCTGCCTGGAACACCTTTCCCATCCTCCTTCATCTACCTGGTCTGAAGGGCCTCTTGCTGTACCTGTATGACCCCCATCAAAGCACATCTCGCCCTGGACTGTGACACTTTGTGCCCGTGTACGTCTCCCCCTCCAGATTGGAGTCCCTTGAGGGAATGGCCACTAAGGTGATCACACGGACCTGGTTTGCCTGGGACTTTCTGTGTTTTAGCACAGAAGATCATGCATCCTGGGAAACCTCCAGTCCCAGGCAAACCGGGATGGTTGGTCACCCTATGGCTGAGTCTAGCTCTTCTCTGTGTCCCCAGCATTGCTCAGGAGCCTCAGGGACTGTAGAACCAAGAAGCCTGGGCATCCAGTGGCTCCATCCTTTTGTTCTCAGCCCTTCTACCATCCTGGAGGCCCTGACATCTGGAGCCAACTGATCTTCTACCATCCTGGAGCCTCCCTGACCCAGCCTCTGGGGCCATCTGGTCAACCTCCTTCCTGACCCAGCCTCTGGGGCCATCTGGTCAACCTTTACCTGAACCAGCCCCTGGGGCCATCTGGTCAACCCCTCCCTGAACCAGCCTTGGCCAACGTGACCCCAAGAGATAGTGTGGAGCCGCACTTGCGAGCCAGGTATCCCCGGGCAGCTGCCTGGAAGGACACAATGATGTCTGTGACCTTCAGGTCCCGCTCTTCTTCTAGCTGGGCCAGAACCCCTGCCCGGAAGAAGATCTTGCTTTGTCCCACGCGGTAGAGGTTGGGGTCCAATTCCAGGGCCTGGATCTGTGAGAGTGGGGGAGGGGTCATGAGGAGGAAGGGTGATCCAAGGGGAGGCTCCAGTTCAACCTCCTCCACCACCTGAGACCGTGCACACACACGTTCACACTCATGCACCCACCCTCAGCCTCTACCTCACACTCACCATCTTCTCACAGGCCTGCTTCCCATCCATAAAGCCCTTGGGGATGGCATTGGGTGTCAGGATCTCGTACCTGAAGTGGGTGGGGAGGGGTGGGGGAGGGGTGAAGAGTAACAGCAAACTGTCACCATGGCCAGGCACTGGGTTCAGAGTGACAAATAGCAATAATAACAATAGCAATAGGAACAGTAAGAAAAACAAATATTTAAGTATTACCGAGGGCCACACACCAGGCTGAGAGCATTAATACCACCACCAATGGCAACATCATCAATATGTCCTAGGTGTGTCCACTCCTAGGACACACCACGTGCTGATTACGAGTGTTTAATTACACCAACACCATAGGTCATTGAGACGTAAAAGAAAGGTGTGTCTCGGAAGTGTGAGAATAACAACAAATAGGGGCTGATGCTCTTGAACTTATTACGTGTCAGGTCCTGAGCTAAGTGCTTTACAGCTGTTTCTTTCACATTTCTCAGTGCAACTCCAAATTTTAAAAGTACGTTTCATAAGCACCCATGTGTCTGTCCTCAGAGCCTTTCTCCTGCTGTGCCCTCTCCCTGGATCCTGACATTTCATTAAAAATAATGCATACCAGATATACAACATATATACACAAACACATATATCATATACATAATATTATGTATTAATGTCATATATTAATATGAGATATTTTTTGACTGGTGATTGGGAAACGTGTGTGTGTGTGTGTGTGTCTGTGCGTGTGTGTGTGTATCAGAGTTTCTCAGTCACCAGGGATCTTGTTAAAATGCAGATATTAATTCAGTAAGTCTGGGGTGGGGCCTGAAAATGTGCATACCCAGCAAGCTGTCCGGTGATACTGATGCTGCTGGCCTGGGGACCACACTTTGAGTGTGAAACTGCAGACCTGCAGCAGCTACTGGCCACACGCAACTACTGAGCCCCTGAAACATGGCTGGGGCAGTTGGGCAACTGGATTTTTAAATGCGGTTCATTTTAACTAAGTGAGCAGGGGGGACTTCCCTTCCCTTCCCTGGTGGGCCAGTGGTTAATACTGTGTGCTCCCAATGCAGGGGGTCCAGGTTCGATCCCTGGTCAGGGAACTAGATCCTGCATGCTGCAACTAAGACCCAGCACAGTCAAATAAATCAATAAATATTAAAAAAAAAAAACAAAACTGAATCAGTGTAAAATATTTTTCTGTTCAACACAATTTATTTCTTTTCTTTTTTTTGGCCGCTTGTCTTGTGGGGATGTTAGTTCCCCAACCAGGGACTGAACATGTGCCCTCAGCAGTAAAAGCAGGGAGTCCTAACCACTGGACCGCCAGGGAATTGCCACAATTTCATTGTTTTGATAGGACTACATTTCACTTTGACCACTGGAAATTTAGTGTCTGAATTGAGATGTGCTACAGGTGTAAGACATACACCAAATTTCGAAGACTCAGTAGGAATAAAAGAATGCACAATGTCTCAGTACTAATTTTTTATATTGATTACATGTTAAAATGATCTAATATCTTGAGTGTACTGGGTTAAATAAACTCTTATCATGTAATTTCACCTGTTTCTTTTTACTTTTAAAAATATGGCTACTAGAAAATTTTAAATTGTATATGGGGCTCACATTCTCTTTCTATTGCATGGTGTTGCTATATACAGCTTGCATGAAGCATAATTTTTGTTATAATATTCACCATATTACTGGCTTATTATATGTTGATATTTTTTTCTTCTCTCCTATTCGACTGCGTTTTTTTTTAAAAAATAAACTTATTTATTTATTTATGGCTGCATTGGGTCTTTGTTGCTGTGCGCAGGCTTCTCATTGCGGTGGCTTTTGTTGCGGAGCACGGGCTCTAGGTGCATGGGCTTCAGTAGTTGTGGCACACGGGCTCAGTAGTTGTGGCTCACAGGCTCTAGAGCGCAGGCTCAGTAGTTGTGGTGCACGGGCTTAGTTGCTCCGTGGCATGTGGACATTTCCCAGACCAGGACTCGAACCTGTGTCCCCTGCTTTGGCAGATGGATTCTTAACCACTGCACCACCAGGGAAGTCCTCGACTGCATTTTTATAAGAAATGCCGATTGCGATACCCAGATCGCAGCATAGTACTCTATGCCCTTTCTCTTGGGGAGTCCAGTGAATGGGGGCATTGCTCTCCCATATCACAGAGGAGAAAGCTGAGACTCAGTAACCAAAGGAACTTGCCCGGAGGCCCCGCCCCTCCACTCGCGCTGAGGCCCCACCCCTGACCCCTCCCAGAAGTAGCAGTTGGGGTGCTTTGGATGCAGGCACCCAAGCCCTACCCCACCCCATGCCGCTCACCTCTGCCGGAATTCCTGGAAGAGGATGCGGTTGGGAAAGCCCTGGCGACAGATGCGGATGCCCTCCAGGACGCCGTTACAGCGCAGCTGGTCCAGCACCAGCCGCGGCTCCAGCTTCCCAGCCTGCAAAGAGCAGTCACAGACATGCGAGGTCAGTGGCTGCCACACGGAGGCGCCACTCACTGGATAGCAGCTGTCAGGGGAACTCAGGTGGATGGCAGTTTGGGCAGGTCAAAAATGGTTGGCAATTTCATCTGGTTCAACCTATAATTTACTGAGCACCTACTACATGCCAGGCAGAAATGCCTGCCCCAGGGAGCTCACTATCCACTGGGAGAGGTCGACAATAAATGAGGTCAAGACATCACAAACGTCAGAAGTAAATGAGTACTAAGTGCTAAGGGGCAAAGAGCAGAGGTGAAGGAGGACGGAGAGTGCTGAATTTGCATAGGACAGTCTGGGAAGGTGATGTGTGAACAAAGCACGTACATCATCATTTTTGGTAGTTAACTTTCATTGCCTTTTCTTTCTCTTACCTGCTTTTTTTTCCCCCAAAGTAATACACAAATGGTAAAAATCTAAACACTACAAAAAAATTCAAATTACACATTCTGAAAAACAACTCTTGCCTTGCCCAGGCCCCCAGAGTGGTCAACACAATACCCAGGTTTTTATGGAGCCTTCTAGATCAGTTGTTCTCAACCCAGACTACACACTGGAGTCCCCTCACATGCTTAAAAAAGCAAAAACAAACAACAAACAAAACCAAAAAAAAAAAAAAAAGCCCTGGCCCCAGGCTAGGGCAGAATATAAATATCTGGTGGGGACGAGGGTTAAAAAATGAGAACCACCATTCTGTATCTTTTTCAAGGGCTATCTAAGCATATATGTATTTATTCATCCATCAAATGTTTATTGAATATTCACTGTATACCACACAATGTGTTCTAGGCACTGGGGACTCAGCAGTAAAAAAGGAGATAAAAGCCCCTGCCCTCAGAACGTCCCAGCAAAAAGGGAGTTTCTGTGTATTTATTATTATATATGTTCCCTATTCCTTGGTAATCATACTTCCATTCTGTGGGAGGGAGGGCGCTATTCCTCCCGCTATGCTCTCAGTCCATGAGTGGCTAGGACTGACCTCATCCTGGCTCCAGACATGGTCATGTGACTCAGGCCAGGCCAATCAGGCTGGTTCAAGGGTGGGCACAAGAGCCATCCTAGGCCAGTGAAAGCCAGCCCTGGGACTTCTGCTACATCCATGCTGCCAGAGGCTCTCTCTTTCCTTTAGGGTTGCTGAACTGAAAGAATGAAAGTCTGGAGCCACTGGTGGCTGCCGTGCCACCCTGAGAATGGAGACAGAGATTCATCAGAGAGGAGGCAACACATAGAAAAGCAGAGCCAAGCAAAGGAAAAAGACTCCTGACGTCACCGTTTGAGCACCTGGATCCAACTGTGTCTGAACCTAATCATGGAATCTTCAATTATGTGAATCTATACATTCTCACTTTTCTTTTTTGGCCGTGCCCTGTGGCTTGTGGTATCTTAGTTCCTCAACTGGGGATGGAACCCGGGCCCTCGGCAGTGAAAGCATGGAGTCCTAACCACTGGACCGCCGGGGAATTCCTGATACATTTTCACTTTTGCTTAAGCCATCTTAGTGGCTCTCTCAAAAGAGCCCCAAGGAAATGGCTGAAAATAGCTGGAAATTGGAAATAATATATAGGATGGTCTCACAGTAACATTTTGGTTTTTTCCCTCCCTCCCTCCCTCCTTTCCTTCCTTCCTTCCTTCCTTCTATCCTTCCTTTCCTCCTTCCTTCCTCCATTCCACCCTTCAACAAGACATTTGGCAGGCTTGAGTGGGGAGGTGCCCAGCAAGGTCAGGGGACTGATTACATAAAAGGGGACTGAGAAAACTAGTAAATGTGTGCTATATTACAGGATCTCACTGTTGCTAAAAAGAGATGTTGGACTGGAACTTGACATACTGGTGGGAACTCATAGTTTTCAATATATAAAGATAGTTACAGAAATACACATAGATGTTTAAGTGTATGTACACAGATATGTGTGTACATGTATATACATATGTGTATGCATGCACGTACACTAGTGTGTACGTACATAGCTCTATTTACTGAGAGGTCCTGGGAGTGACACCTTGATACCATGGAGCACACCTAGCACCCAGATCTTAGACTGTAAGCACCATTCTCCACTTAAAAGGACCAAGGCTCTTTGGAGAAGTGGCTGAGTCCATGTATGCCATATTTCATCAAATAAAAGCCACTATCAATTGTAAAACACACTGTTATCTTATATACCACCAAGAAAGAAAAGCTCTTGTCAATTAAACTCTGACAGGCCTTTGATTGTAAGCCACATCCCAACTTCAGAGATGCTAAAATGTCACAATAAATGTGTCTTAGATTTGATAAAATATGGTTATTTACAGCTATGAGAAACACACAGATCCACCTACTCAATAACCACAGCTCCTACTTTCTGAGGACAGTATAAGCCCCAGGCACCTAGTTTCACCTTCTACTATGCTGACCCTTCTCTACAGGGCCTATTCTCTGATTTTCCCAACAAGAAAACTTATTGGTGGCCTAGGAGGCCAGGCATGGTCTCCCCACACTTACATGACACTCCCAGCTCCAACGGTCTTTTTTCCATCCCTTGTACCTTTCATGCTCCAACCAACCACTGGGCTTCTGCACAAGCTGTTCTCTGCTTAGAATACCACTTATCCTTCCAAGCTCAGACCTCACCTTCTCCAGGGAGCCCTCCCTGACTTCACTGTATTCCCACTACCTGGCACTTAGTAGGTGCTCAGTAAAACTTAAGTCCTATGAATGAATGAATTTTCCTAACAGGGCATTGAGCCTGGGAGGGAAAACAACTTGCTCGAGGTCACACACCCAGTCAGAAGTGAGCCTGGGGCCAGACATGGTTCCAGCCACATCCAGCGACTGGGACTTTACCCACTGCCAGAGCTGCCTTCCCTCCCCGGGCTGGGTCACTCACCCTCTTCTCGTGGTTGGGGATGATACAGCGGACGAAGCTGGGGTTGGTGTTGCTGAGTGTGGCCATGAGGCGGCTCAGGGACTCCTTGTAGAGCTGTCCCACCGTCCGGAACATGCCCCGGCGTGGGCGGCCACCAGGCGGGCCATCCCCAAGGCTGTTCACCTGCTCCAGCCCCACGATGCCCTCCACTGTGGGAGGAGGAAACAGATGTAGAGAGAGAGTAAAGTCAAAGGTCAGTTTTAGGGGGCTGGGTTGGCCAAAGGTCAAGGATCTTATTATTTATAGGACCTGGCACTTTACATATGAAACACCTCTCACAGCCTAGTAAGGTAGGTGTTATCAGCCCATTGGACTGACCAGCAAACTGAGGCTCAGAAAGATGGAAGACTGTGCCCAAGGCCACACAGCTTAGGATCCGAAGACCCAGGATCTGAACCCAGGCAGTATGAATCTTCTCGAACCCTGGTCTCTGACCCTTCTTTTCCATTTTCCCTATCAGCAAATGATGATGATGAAGATAGAAAATGCTTCCTTAGCATTTATTCTCTGCCAGGCACTGCTCAAAGCACTTGACATACATCAGCTTATTTATAAGCCTATAAAAATCATTCCCATTTTATAGATGAGGAAACTGAGGCACAGAGAGGGAAAAGGGCGATAACCACAGCTGCATTTTCAGGAACTTGAAACAGTGTCACATTAACAATGTAATGAAGTCTGGTTTTATTACGATATTTGAAATAAAGCAATATTTAAAATAAGGCAAAAAATTAAAAATACATAAATAAATGAAAAAACATAAAATAAAATAAGGCAAACTGCCTCCAGAGTCACCATTTTCCCAGAAAGGCCTGATTTCATGATAATTTTCTTTCCCTATTGTCATTTGATGCTGTCACTTCAACTAGTGAGAAATATGCACTCCTTTGTCTTAAATTCTATGTACTGAATCATTCCCAGTTTCTCAAGAACCTGCAGCTGGGGCAGAATCTGATGGCCTGCAATCCCCAATCACGAGGGTTATCACGGTCAACTAGATAACTCGCTCTGAGGGCAATGCTTGGCACACAGTGGGGGCTCAGATATGGCATTGTTCCTCCCCAGGTTCAAGTCTCCCTCCTACCGCCATGCTCCTAGTTATTTTCAAAAGGATAATTATCATTTATTAAGTTCTTATAGCACAGGTAAGAGCAGAGGCTCTGGGTTCAAATCCCAGCTCTGTCCCTTACTGGCTGTGTGACCACAGGCAGGTGACTTAACCTCTCTGTGCTTCCAGGTCCTCATCCGTATAACAGGGGTAACAGTACTAACAGCTGCCTGATTAGGTTGTTCAGAGGATTCCATGTGTTAATAATGGTAAAAGGGCTTTGCACAGTGCACAGCACACAGTACGGGTTCAATTAATGCCAGCTGATACTATCACAGTTGTTTGCACTTTTACATGCGGTTTAGTTAGAAGAAGGCCTTGTGCTGCTACAAAGAGTCTGGAAACTGCTAAGGGAGCCAACAAGGGGTGGGGACAGGAAAGAAGAGGGAAAGATCTCTGTATGGTAAGGAAAGGGGATAGATGTTCAAAACCAGGCTCCCGGTCCAAAGGGCCCACCCTCCTTGTCTGGCAAATCTCACCCGTTGATGCACAGCAACACCCACCCCCTGACGGAGAAATGGCAGAGCCGTGCCTCCCTGAAGATCCTGGGGGCGACGGTGGGAAGGAGCCAAGGAAAGAGAACTGCTGCAAGCCCCCGTGTTCTGGGTGGGGGTGAGGACAGATGGGGGGAGAGGCAGGGAGATGGTATGGGAGGTGCAAAGGGAGCAGCATGAGAAGAGGCAGGAAGAAAAAAGAAGAAAGGGTTATTAGTCAACAGCACAGAGCAAAGCAGGAAGAGGAACCTGATCCTGGCCATGAACTTTTAAAGCCAGGGAGACTGTCCTGTTCAGCTTTATGAGGGCATCAATGTTGGTTGAAAGGGCGAATGTCCCCTGCGAATTTAATACCCGGGGGGGAAAAAACTTCTCTCCCCATAGGTTGAGTCTGTATCTGTTTTATTAGGTATCCCCTTTTGCCCTGGCCACCAGGAAGCTCAAGGACTAACTCAAGGCTCCCACCCAGCTTGTTGAAGAGAGTTTGTCTCATTTCCCTTTTCCCCTGGGCTTCCAGGATGCTGGGTACCCAACTCTGGGCTGTCAGGATGCCCGAAAGCAAAGCCAACTCTGGGCTCAGGGCAGCTGTAGTAGAGACTGATGCAGAAATGGCCCCAATCCCCCACCCCTCTCTGTGACTTGCAGCTCCTTGAATCTGGGCTGGCCTTGTGACTTGCTTTGTTCAGAAGAACTGTGGAGGAAATAATACTGTGTGGGGTTCCAGTCTAGGACTCAAGAGGCTTTGCCACTTCTACTTTCTCCCTTGGAACACTTTGAGAGCCGAGCATATATAGGATGGAGCATGTGAAGGATTAGGGGGAACATCACGTGCTCATGAACATGGCACAAATTTTTTTTTTTTTTTTTTTGCAGTACGCGGGCCTCTCACTGTTGTGACCTCTCCCGTTGCGGAGCACAGGCTCCGGACGCGCAGGCTCAGCAGCCATGGCTCACGGGCCCAGCCGCTCCGCGGCATGTGGGATCTTCCCGGACCGGGGCACGAACCCGTGTCCCCTGCATCGGCAGGCGGACTCTCAACCACTGCGCCACCAGGGAAGCCCCGGCACAAATTTTAAAGAAGTTGACGGGGAAGATTTTCAGTCTGAAGGAGATGATTCTCGGCAGAATCTGGTTCTGTTACTGAACATCAAACAATGCTTTTCAATCCCTCTTGTTTAAACTATATGAGATACTAACATCAAATTTCTCTGTCTAAAATCAGCTCACCATATCAAGGTGTGCTATGCCCTTTCGCTCTGTGAGTTTGTTTTGGGAATGACTCATCTTGCTTATTTTGTTCTCTTGTCCAATTGCATGGGCTGGCGCTTCCACTACTATGCTTTTCACTTCAATAAAAGATTAAGGCAAACTGACAGATTCTGGAAACCCAGAATCAGGAAACCAAGATGCTGGTTCTGTCCGTTTTATAAAATCATCTCTCAAACCTCCTCTAAGGATGGAGGGCAAAGATGGACGGCAAGGATGGACAGGGCTTGCTGGTCTGAAAGTGTCAGTCTGAAAAGACTGATGGCCAAACTCACATGGGCCTTGTTGGAGCAGGAAAACTCCAAAACTATACCTGGGTTTTAGCTCTTTTTTTTCTTCCCTGAATCCCTGAAGGGAACTTTGGGAGAGATCAACGAAAGCAAAGCCTAGAAGTTGACTAACCTGTAAATACTGCCCTTCCGAGTTCTCTTGTTGTTATTAATTCTTTTTCAGTCGAATCTCTTGATTTTTTTTTTTTTAGGGATCATATGCCATCTACAATTAATAACTTCATTGCTTCCTTTTGAATATTCATATACTTATTTCTTTTTCTGGTCTGATTGCATAAACTATTATCGCCCAAACAGTGTTTCCCAGCAGTGTTGACAGTGGGCATCCTTGTCTTGTTTCTGATTAAGGAGGAGTGTTTTATCATTGAGTGTGATGCTGGTTTGAGATATCAATCAATCAATCAATCACTAATTGGAATCACTACCGGAAGGCTGTCTGGCCTACTGGCACCAGTTCTGCCTCTGAGCTGACAACTCAGGTCTGGAACAAAAGTGTTCACACTGTGAGTTGGGAGAAGGGATGCACAGAGCTCCAGGGACAGGGCCTGCGGAAGCTGGTCCTTACCGTCTTTCCAGATCTCTGCCGTTAGCCGGTCTGTGCTCTGGTGAAGCAAGGCTGCGACACTGTCATTCAGAGGGTCCATGTTTTTCATCAGCCACTCATTGGCCTTGTAGTCAACCTGAATGAAATTGGGCACAGGAGGGTGGTGGGATGGTGGGTCCACCAGCACTGCTGATTTCCCAGGGAGCCTCCCAGAAGCTCTGAGATTCCCAGCTCTGGGGCTCACCACTCAGGAGAGAGCACTGGTGGACACCTTGTGCCCATATCCTGAACTGCACCCACCCGCAGCGTGGTCCCTCTCCCTTTCTGTATTTCCCTTAAGAGGACTCTGCCCACCTCTGGGACCTCGTCCACCAACACTTCTTTCCTTATTCATTTAGCCACTCTGGTCCTCAAACGTGCAAGCTCATTTCCACCTCGGGATTTTGACCCCTGCCGTTCCCGCCACCTGTGATTCCCTCTCCGTGGATTTTCACGTGGCCAGCTCCCTTCCACGGAATCACAGTCTTGACCACCACGATTCCCTGCACACGTTCCCCCCCACCAGACGGTGGCTTCCAGAGGCCAGGGCCTGAGTCTGACTCACAACCAGCAGAGGACTGGGCACACGGGAAATCTTAGCAAATGTCTGGAAAACAACTGAGTTCTAGAACAGAACACATGGGTCTCCTGCCCCTCAGCCTTTGTGTATGCTGTTGCCTCCACCCATTCTTTTCTGGCTACGGGTTACTCATCATTTATTTTATTATTATTTTTTAAAAGATTTATTTATTTATTTGGCTGCACCAGGTCTTAGTTGTGGCATGCAGGATCTAGTTCCCTGAGTGGGGATCGAACCCAGGCCCCCTGCATTGGGAGCATGGAGTCTTACCCACTGGACCACCAGGGAAGTCCCCACTCATCATTTAGACCAGGGATTGGCAAACAATGGCCTCTCGGCCAAATCCACCTCCTTTTATAAATGAAGTTTCAGGGACCTTCCTGGTGGTCCAGTGATTAAGAATCCGCCTTCCAATGCAGGGGACGCAGGTTCAATCCCTGGTTGGGGAACTAGGATCCCACGTGTCGTGGGCCAAGTAAGCCCGCCCGCCACAACAAAGAGGCCGCACAGGAACCGAGACCCGACGCAGCCAAAAATAAATAAATAGGGCTCCCCTGGTGGCACAGTGGTTAAGACTTTGCCAGCCAATGCAGGGGACACGGGTTTGAGTCCTGGTCCGGGAAGATCCCACATGCCGCGGAGCAACTAAGCCCGTGTGCCACAACTACTGAGCCTGCGCTCTAGAGCCTGCGAGCCACAACTACTGAGCCCGCACGCCATGACGCCTGTGTGCTTAGCCCGTGCTCTGCAACAAGAGAGGCCATTGCAATGAGAAGCCCGCGCACCTCAACGAAAAGCAGACCCCGCTCGCCGCAACTAGAGAAAGCCTGCGCGCAGCAACGAAGACCCAAAGCAGCCAAAAATAAATAAATAAATTTAAATAAATAAATAGATAATTTAAAAAATAATAAAATAAATAAAGTTTTATTGGAATACGGCCTTCATTTATGTGTGAACTTGTGGCTTCTTTCGTGCTCTCATGGCAGAATTGAGTAGTTGTGCCAGAGACTGGCCCACAGAACTGAAACTATTCACAGAAAATGTTTGCTGACCCTTGATTTAGAGTTCAGATCAAGCATCACTCTCCTCTGTGAGACCTTCCCTGGGATTCCTCCTCTGGACCTTGACACGATCCACAGCTGGCCTCATTAAAGCACTCATCGGCCTTATATCCCGATGGTCTGTCTTCGTCTCCTTCCCAGATAAGGACCTTTGTGAGGACAGAATCATATCTGACATGGGTCTCCAGCTTTGCTCAGCACAGGGCTGAGCCCACAAAAGGCATATGTTGGCCAAATGAGTGACTAAAATGCACCTAATTCTCCACCTGGTGAACTCCTATCCATCTCTCGAAACACACTGCAAATATCCCCTCCTTGAGGAAGCCTTTGCTGACTTCATCAGACAGAGTCCTCACTCCTCCAAGGGCTTTCCTACCCCTGGCCTGGCTGTGACTTGTCCCAGTGGACACCAGGTGGCCCCTGCTTTCCCTCTGCACCCTCCCTTCATCCTCACTCCCACCCACAGCCCCCAAGGCTGGCCCCTGCTCCCTACCTTGCCCGCATAATGCAGGACGCTGAAGTCGGCCTGATCCCGCAGAGTCCTTGGCCGCTGGAATTTGGGGTGGCCACCCTGCTCTTGGGCCACCTTCTCCACAAAGGACTTGTCTGTGGCCTTTGGGAACCAGCACTCCTCATCCAGCAGAGCGAGGAGCCCAGGGGGGTTGGCCTGACCATTAACAGAGGAGGGCAGAAGAGTTAAGTCAGATCCCCAAATACTGGACACTTAGGTTGCTGCTAATTTTTAGTTCTTGTGCCACTTGGGACCTAAGAGCAAACACGAGAACAACCGTTATGGCCATCGATTAGCCCTTGGATTCGAGCCACGCCCCATGGCAGGCATGTTCTGGGTTCTAATCGTCCAGCAGCCACACGGATCTATGCCGTTTTCCCCATTTGACCGATGGAGAGGCCTGAGGCCGGTGGGGTGAGGAGCTGGACCAAGGTCGCGCGGAGGGTGGAGCGGCCGTGGGCTCACCGGCCGCTCGATGAGGTCGATGCAGGGCTGCAGGTCGAGGCCGAAGTCGAGGAAGGCCCAGGGGATGCCCTCGCGCTGGTACTCCTCCTGCTCCAGCACGAACATCGTGTGGTTGAAGAGCTGCTGCAGCTTCTCGTTGGTGTAATTGATGCACAGCTGCTCGAAGGAGTTCAGCTGCGGGGGGAGGGACCCGTGAGAGAGGGGGACAGGGACCCAGAGAGAGGGGGGCAGGGCCAGCCCCCAGCCAGGCACAAAGCGCAGACCTGGAAGATCTCAAAGCCGGCGATGTCCAGGATGCCCAGGAAGGAGGCGCCTTGGCGGGGGCTACGGTCCAGGGCTCGGTTGAGGCGCAGGACCAGCCAGCGGAAGAGGCGCTCGTAGGTGGCCTTGGCCAGGGCCTCCAGCGCGAAGTCAGCCTGCAGGTCAGGGCACACGGTGAGGGCCCAGCCTGCACATTAGTGCCCCCCGACCCCGCCCTGCCGGCAAGGAGGTACTGGGTGCGGACGGAGCCCCATCGTGGTTCGTCAAGAGCAGATCATTAGTGACGCCCTACTGTGCGCCGGGCACTGTGTGAAGCGCTTGGGGGCACATTAGTTCATGAATATTCCACCCAACCCTTGAACCAGTTTCCACGGCAGAACAGGTAAGAGGGTGGAATCTGGAGACCAACATCTAGATTGGAATCCTAGCTCTGCTACTTAGAGGCTGTGTGACCTCAGGCATGTGAATAAACCTCTCTGTGCCTCAGTGTCTTCATCTGTAAAATGGATCCTATCAATAGTACCTTGACTGAGAGCAGAACCCAGGTCAGTGTGATCCCCAAGCTCATATCCCTCACTGTGCCTTCTCTGTCCTAGCACCTCGAGAGCCCAGCCTGGGGTCAGGCAGAGGCCTCTGCCCCAAAACTGGAATTCTGAAAACATGTAGTCTGTGTTCACCTCTCCCCACCCTCACTGCCACCACCCTTATCTGTGCCGCGGTCATCGCTTGCCGGGACTATGACAGCGGCCTCCTTGTGTCTTATTGCTTCCACTGGGGCCCCCGGACCCAATTCTCCACACAGTAGACAAGGGAATCTTTACAAAGACAAACTGAACCAAGTTATTCCCTGGCTTAAATCCTCACTGGCTTCCTGCTGCACTCTGCATAAAACTCACCTCCTTATTGTGGTTCCTAAGACCTCATGTGATCTGTCCCCTTCCAACCTCTCTGACTGCAGCTTCTACCACCCTCTCCCGCACTGTCTAGTCTCACTGATCTCCTTAATGCTCCCAACTTGCCAAGCTTGTTCCAGCCCCAGGGCCTTTACACATGCTATATTCCCGTTGTCTTGAACCATCCAAGTCTCAACTCAAATGTCACCCCTTCCGAGAAGACTTTCCCGAGCACCTCAATCCATTCCTTTGAAGAAAGCACCCGTTTCTTCCTTTATTATCTGATTCCCTACTACAGCCTGAGCTCCCTGAAGGTGTGGTCTTTGTTTCCATGACTGCCTTTATTCTAGCACCTAGACCAGAGTCGGTAACTGAACAGACACTCAGCAAAAGTTTGTTGAGTGAGCGAGAAAAAACTGGCATAAGCTGCTTAAAAATCCAGGGCCCTCCCTGCGCCCACCTGCCGCCAGCCTTGCCCACCTGTTCCTTGGTCTGTGCTTTCTGCACGTAGTCCCGGCCAACTTTGATGCGGGGGGTGAGCAGGGCGCGGGAGAAATCTGTCACCCCCAGGCCCAGGAGGCGGCAGAGCTTCTGCGCAGCTGAGGGCGAGAGGCACCAAGATGCGATCAGCACCGGGAGGTGGGGACAGTGCAGAGTGGGGGAGGGGGGAGAGGGTGCCACCCCCCCACTGTTGGTGGAACACCAGCCTTTCCCGCTAGAGGTATTACGGGTCCTAAAGGTGTGTGCATTCTCCAGCCCAATAATTCTCCTCCTGGAACCCTAAGTTGGCAAAAATAATTCTGGATGTGGGCAAAAGCTGGACTAGGAGGATGTCCGTCCCAGCACTGTTTACAATGGAGAAAACCAGGAAGCAACCTGAATGTCCAACAGCTAGGGATTGGTTAGAGAGTCAGGGTGCATCCATTTGAACAAATGTTCTGCAGTCACTAAATACTATTATAAATAATAATTATTTATAACATTATTATTACTAATTAATAATATAAGCATTATAATTATTATTTAATAAATAATAATTATTATAAATTACATGGTACACTTAAGGTGTGTACATTTCATGATTTGTATGCTTCACTTCAAGTCCATGAAAGAACTGTAAACAAATATTGGACGCCAGTAAATGATATACAGGCTGAAGGGTCTACACCAATATCTGAGATTTTGAAACGCGCCAGAAAAGGAGATGGATGAACAGAGGATGCAAAGATATTCGATAAAGCAAGTGTAGTAAAGTGTCAGTGGCAGAATCTTGGTGGTGGATCTGGGTGTTCGGTATAAAATTTTTTGAACTTTTCTGTATGTTGGAAAATGTCTCAATAAAATGCTGGGGGAAAACTCTTGGAATAAGAGTTCAGTGAGGTGGCCAAACCTAAAAGAAATCTTTAAAAATTCACTGCTCTTCCCTATTTTTGTAGGAATAGAAAATTGCCAAAATGTTAATAGCTGTTTTGGCAGAAGATGGAGGAAGGGCTGTGTGGGCAGGTGTATTTCTTCTTTCGCCTCTGAATTAAAATGATCATTAAGAAGTGCTTTTGTGCCTCTATCACTTGCGTCACAGGAAGATACTACAAACACTCAGCTCCAGCAAAAGAGAAAAACACTGAGGAAGAGACACATTAAAATGTCAACAGTGGTTATCTCTGAGAGGTGATGAGGATTTAAGTCAATCTCTCTCTCTCTCTCTCTCTCCCCCTCCCTCCGATGCAATTGCAATTTCTAATTCTTCTACAGTGATTCTGCATTATATGGGAATATTTAAAAACTGAAAAAACAGCATGGAGCACTATGCTGTCAGTAACAGGGTGACTTAACAGGGTTCTAAGCCCTTGGTGTGTACTTGGCCAGCCGGTGGAGCCTGGGGACTGCTTCTCCAATTAATGTTTGCAAATGCAGAAAAGGAAATACAAGGGATTCCGAAGGAGATTAATTATACTGACATACAGTTCTCCTCACAGAACCCAGGTGAAGCAACCCCAGTAGAGTTCTAGTTAATGACCTTGAAAAGTTATCCCCATTGCATTAAGGGGGTGGGGGGAAAGCAGGTTTCAAAACAGTTTATAAGGTCTGACCCCAATTTTGTAAATCAAACGAATGAGTATGTATGGCACACCTGCTGGGTGTGTGAACCTGGCCCCCAGATGTCACAGGGATAGCTCAGATCAGTGACATCGTGAGAGATGCCCCTTCCTTCATATGTTCTGTGTTGTACAGCTTTTGAAAATAGCCCATAGGGTGTCATAATCAGGACAGAAAGCTCTTCCCATCTCGAGGGGAAGGCGGTATAAAGCAAGATTCCATTTCTGTGATAATTATTTCCACATTGATACAGACGTAGAACAAAGCCCAGAGAGAAATGCCCCCAGAAGTGTTAGCAGTAATTATGGGTAATTTCCCTGCCTTTATACTTCCCTGTCTTGCCATATTTTCTTCCCCACTCAGATTGTATTATTTTATAATAATAAAGAAGCAAAGCTATTTCCATTTTGATAAAAAAAGGAATATCAACTATACTTCTGCTGAAAGGCAAAAAACCCCCAAAAGTATATATATGCAGAGCGCAGAGGCCAGGAGGAGATATGGCCAGTGCTAATGCTGGTTTTCTGGGAGGGGCTGGGATGATGGAGGGTCCTGCTGTCCGCGCCCCCTTCCACCTTGGCACACTGGTATTGTTCAAATTTTCAGCAGAGCTCACACTTTTTATAATCAAGAAAAGAGTGGACAGTGTTATTTTGGTAAAGATTCAGCAAAGGGCAGGAAATCAGGGTGGTCCTGGATGGGAGGTGGGTCTGGCTGGGAAGGGAGGATGCTCTGTACGTAGGTGGGTAGCAGGCCATGTGGTGGTACCTGTGTTGTCAGGCATGGAGGCTTGATCGGTGTTCCGTTCTCTCTTCAGGACAATGTTGCCAAACTGGAGAACGGCCGAGACCATCCGCAGCATGGCTAAGGGGCAGCAGAGACACAGATCAGCGAGGCTCAGGGTCCTGACATGTGGTCTGAACTAGCCCCTTAGAAATCTAGCTTAAACAAGGACCTACTGTATAGCACAGGGAACTATACTCAATATCTTGTAATAACCTATAATGGAAAAGAATCAGAAAAAGAATAGATATATGTATATGTATGTATAACTGAATCACTTTGCCGTACACCTGAAACTAACACAACATTGTACATTAACTATACTTCAATTAAAAAAATAAGATAATAAAAAAAAGAAATCTAGCTTAAAAACCTTATGTCAAATTATACCACCACCTGACACCAAGCAGGTCTTAAATACATGAACGGATAAATGAATTCTGTATTTTATTTTAGTTTTTGGCCACACTGCGTGGCACGAGAGATCTCAGTTCCCTGACCAGGGATTGAACCCGTGCCCCCTGCAGTGGAAGAGTGGAGTCATAACCACTGGACCTCCAGGGAAGTCCCTGAATTCTGTATTTTATATTCAAAGTTTGCTTTATCGTCATTTGGTGTCTGCTCATGTCCATTTTACAGAGCAATGCATAGAAGATTTAAAAGGATTTAGAGAAATGAATGAGGAAGATCTTTAGCAATATGGAAAGATTTCTAAAATATCGAGTAAAAAATTCGAGGTGCAGAATGGTATATATGGCAACCACTATCTACGCAAAAAAAAAAGGCAGAAAATGTCAAGGTCAGTCAATTTTCCTTATTCTTGGCAATTATGTTCTATAGGGTCACCTGAAACACTGAATTATCGAATGTGAACAAATGTTCCTATGGGGGAATACAGGTTTGGTTCCTGGGAGCCTCTGGTCACATTTTCATCAACTGATCAACGCATCACCTTGGTTTATGTGTGTTTCTGTTTAAAGACACCTTATCTGATGGGAATGTAAACTGGTGCACCACTATCTAAAACAGTATGGAGGTTCCTCAAAAAACTAAAAATAGAATTGCAGCAATCCCACTCCTGGGCATATACCCAGACAAAATTCTAATTTGAAAAGATACAAGCACCTCTATGTTCACAGCAGCACTATTTACAAAAGCCAAGACATGGAAGCAACCTAAATGTCCATCGACAGATAACAGGATAAAGAAAATGTGGTACATATATACAATGGAATACTACTCAGCCATAAAAAAGAATGAAATAATGCCATTGGCAGCAACAGGGATGGACCTAGAGATTATCATAGTAAGTGAAGTAGGTCAGAAAGAGAAAGACAAATGTCATATGATATCACTTATATGTGGAATCTAAAATATGACACAAATGAGCATATCAATGAAATTGAAACAGACTCACAGATACGGAGAACAGACTTGTGGTTGCCAAGGGGTAGGGGGGTAGGGGAGGGAAGGAGTGGAAGTTTGGGATTAGCAGATGCAAACTAATGTATATAGGATGGATAAACAACAAGGTCCTACTGTATAGCACAGGGAACACTCTTCAATATCCTGTGATAAACCATAATGGAAAGGAATATGAAAAAATACACACACACACACACACACACACATATATATAACCCAGTCACTTTGGTATACAGCAGAAATTAACACAACATTGTAAATCAACTATACTTCAATAAAATTTTTTAAGAGACATCTTATCTGATATACAGCATTGATTCACACTGAACTCACAACCAACATTCACTACAACTGGAGTCTGAAGGAAGCTCTTCTCACACACGTATTTTCTCTGTAAAGCACATCACAGCCTTCCTGCTCTTAGGGACACCGGACAGCATTAAGCACTACATTTAGGGGGACATTTCAGACAGTGAAATCACCAACCAAAAAGCACCCCCAAAGTGAAAAGCATGGCACTCAACAGACTGTAGAAAGGACAGTGGTTTACAGTATGGGCTGGAACAAGAAGGCTGAATGTCACCCCGTGAGACTTCAGTTGGGTGCACATTGGACAACTCAAAACTTTCACTCCTCTGTGCATGACAGCAATGACCACAAAAGCACCAGGATTGCTGGTTTGGGGGTTACGAATAAATGTCGTGTGTAGGTGAATTCTCCAACTCGGACATCGTAAAAGAAGATCGATTGTATTAATATTTGCACATCTGGGCAAAGCGGCTAGAAATCGCGCCGTGAGTGGGCAATGCTGCCCCCAGAGGACGTCTCGGGAACGTGCAGGGGTTGTTAGCATAGGGATGGGGGCCACCCGGGCAACGTTTCTGGATGCCACAGAGACTGGGCAGGTGGGAACCAGAGGAGTTGCCCTTCTGTATCACAAAGAGTTGCCCACATTCCGTTTGATTGCGAAACGTCCCAGTGGACATTCACGTCTGTGAAATCATGGTTTGGAATGCTCTGAGACTAATCCCAGCAGTTTTATGTATACACACAAAAGTGTTTTGTGTTTGGTTTTAACACACAGTGCATTTTCTAGGAGGATAGTCACTGAGGAATCCGAGGGAAGGCTGGTCTTGTTCAGAACTTATCAAGATTTGGTCATCTCGTCAAAGCCTCCTTGTCTCCACCCGCAAAGCTGCCCTCGGCTTGGAGTGGACCATATAACACGCCTACATCAGGCTGGGCTCCTGTCTGCTGCTTTCGTGGTGATGCTTCAGACCAGCGCCAACATCCAGCTACCTCATCCACGTTCCTCCTAGAACAGTCTTCACGATTTACGGATTGAAAAGGACACTGATCTATTTTCACTTACTCTGTGCCAGGTCCTGTTCCAAACACTCACAAATGACCTCATGTCACCTTCGGAACAACTCACTGAGCCAAATCCTGCAATAGCATCTTGTGACGGGAAACAGTAAAACCCCCATTTGACAGACAGGGAAACCGAGGCACATTCGGGTAATCAACTTACCCAGGATCACCCAGCTCATAAGCGGCATGGCTGAGACACACCCGGCGGTCTGGCCTTGGGGTCTGTATTCTTAACAGCCGTGCAGCCCTTTCCGTCCCTCTTTTAGCATAAAATTCGGACGTTTGTACGAGCGTAGAGCACACACAGAGAAAAGCACACAAAGCACCTCCATGCAGCTCAGTGAGATCTTACAAAATGAACACACCAGTGGGCCAGCCCCTCAGAAGCCCCCTTCTGGCCACTCGCTGAACTCGGACAGATTGCACACTCACAGGATTGCAAGGAAGAAGCCAGGTTCAAAAGTGCACGGACTGTACGGGTCTGTTTGTTCCAAATTCAAGAGCGGGTGAAACAACTCCATGTTGTTAGATGCCAACACAATGGTGATGGGGGTTGCGGTGAGGGGAAGGGGCTTGAGGGGGCTTCGAGGTGCAGGTGATATGGGGTGTCACTTGCAGAAATTCCCGAGCTGGGTGCTTTGGCACCGCGCTCATTTTCCGGTGTCTATGCTACGTAAGCTTCTGTACAAAGTTTACTTAGGAAAAGGGAGTGGCGGAAGGTGGAGGGGGGAGCCCTTCTGGGAGACCCATGCCAAATATGCGTAACCCGAATCTAATCACGAGGAAACACACGCACGTTGACAAAACAACTGGTCTGTAATCTCCCCAAGTGTCAAGGTCACGAACGATAAAGACTCAGGACCGGTTCCAGATGGATGGAGAGTAAAGTGTGACGACTAGATGCAACGTGTGTGATCCTGGACTGGGGAAGTGTGTGTGTGTGTGTGTGTGTGTGTGTGTGTGTGTTTGTTTAACTTAAAAAATTTTTTTTTTTTTGCTATAAAGGACATTATTGGGACAGTTGGCATAAGGTCTGTGGATTAGATAACAGTACTAATAGTGCCAATGTTAAGTTCCTAATGATGATACTGTACTGTGTTTGTGTCAGAGAATGTTCTTAGGAAATAAGCACAGACAGATTCGGGGGGGGTGGGGGGTGGGCGGTAAGATGAGTAATGCCCCCTCTCCGCAAAATGTCCACGGTCTGAATCCTGTGAATGTTACCTTGCAGGGAAAAATAGACTTTACCGATGTGATGAAATTCAGGATCTTAAAACGGGAGATTAATCTTGCATTATCCAGGTGGATCCAGAACGTAATCATAAGCGTTCTTATAAGAGGGAGGCAGAGGGGGAAGGCCACATGAGCAGAGGTTGGAGTGATGCATTTTGGGTTTTTTTTTCAATTTTTTTGGCCGCGCCGCGTACCTTTCGGGATCTTAGTTCCCCAACCAGGGATCGAACCCAGGCCCTGGCATGAAAGCGCAGAGTCCTAACCACTGGACCACCAGGGGAGTCCCTAGAGTGATGCATTTTGAAGACGCAGAAAAGGGCCACGAGCTAAGGCATACGGGTGGCCTCTGAAAGCTGAAAAAGGCAAGAAAACGAATTCTTCCCAGAGCCTCCAGAAGGGACCAGCTCTGCTGACACCTTGACTTTAACCAGTAAGACTGATTTTTGACTTCTGACCTCCAGAACTGTGAGGGAATAAATGTGTGCTGTTATAAGCCACTTCGTTTGTGGTCATTTGTGACAGTGGTCATCGGAAATATGAAGGGTGAAGGGATCCCTGGGCTACACCCCTACTCTCGAACAGCTCAGAACAAGTAATTAGAAAGACAGACAAGGATAAAGCAGATGTGGCAAGATAGTAATGTTTGAGGAATCTGGGAGAAGGTATGCAGTGATTTTGTGTACTCTAAAACTTTTCTGTAAATCTGAAACTATTCAAAATAAAGAGGTTAGGGACTTCCCTGGTGGTCCAGTGGTTGAGACTCACGCTCCCAATGCAGGGGGCCCAGGTTCGATCCCTGGTCAGGGAACTAGATCCCACATGCTGCAACTAAGAGCTTGCATGCCACAACTAAAGATTCCCCATGCCACAACTAAAAGATCCTGCATGCCACAACTAAAAGGATCTCACATGCTGCAACAAAGATCCCGCGTGCCGCAACTAAGACCCAGCACAGCCAAATAAGTATTTTTTTAAAAAAAAAGAGGTTAAAAAAATCCCTGAAAACAGAAGGGGGGGGGTGTTGGTCACTGGCCTGACAGCTTCAAGAAGCCTTACTCTGAAGGACACACAAGAAACAGCTAACAGAGGTGGCCTCCTGGGAGCCCGGGACACTGGAATGATCATAGACTTTTAGTTCTTTTTGAATTTCATACCCCTTGAAACGTAGTCAAAAAAAAGATCACTGCTGAGAAAAGACTCAGTTTCTGGAATTAGACAGTGAAATTGCAGTGATGATTCACACCACCTTGTGAATATATTACAAATACTGAACTGTATACTTGACAATGGCGAATTTTACGGTCCATGAATTCCAGTCCCCCAGGGAAAAAAGGTTTTGGTGTAGTTTTCGGGGCACGCTGGGGTGTGCAACAAATCTGAATTTTTCCTTTCGATCTCCATCAGGATCGTAACTCCTTGTGGAAAGTATCTGTTCCTTATTCACCTAACTGTATCCTCTGCATACAGTAAGCACTCCATAAATGTGTTCACGAATGAACTTCAGCTTGCCACTTTGGGGGGAAGAATTCCTTCCACAGTCCCCACTACTTTTAGGATTCAATCTTATCCCTTATCAAGGTCTTCGGCACCCTGTCCCCAATCCTCCCACCTGCTCCAGCCTCGGGTCCCCTCAGTTACTCCAACCAGCCAGGCCAACCTCTTTAATTCCCGCCGACACCTGACACTCTCTCTTGCCCCCAGGCTTTTGCCCTGGGAGTTCCCTCCCCATAGAGGCTGTCCAGAACCACCTACACCTGCTTAATTCCTGCCTGACCATCAGGGCTCAGCCAAGTGCCGCCTCCTCCAGGGGCTGCCCCGCCCCTTCCCAGACCCCACCCCCCACCCCCCTGACCCACAGTCACTGCTCCATGCACCTTCCAGCCATCACTCTTCCAGGGGATCAACTTTAATCCACTTGTGTGATTTGATGCTCCCTGGGTCTCAGCGCTCCAGGGGGCAGGGGCTTGTTCTGTCTTGGTCACGGTTCATTTCTCCCAGCGTCTGCAGGGGTCTGGCCCGCAGACTCCATCATGTGTTGAATGAATCGATATACGAATGAACAAATGGCCAAGAGTTAACTAGTGGGGGGGCACATTACT